>NW_017619742.1:3752500-3902500 GCF_001879475.1 Ipomoea nil
AAAAAAAGAGTCTTTGGACTTCTCAATACTTGCCCACATTGATGGGCAAGCAATTATATGTTTGTAAGAAGAGCAATGATCCTCTTATATAGAGGAGCTCAAGAGCTCCTCTTTCTAAACATTTTCAATGTGGGATCAAAATGATCCCACATCATTTAAAAAGGGGAGCCACCTTTGTCTTTTTTTTTTCTTTTTTTTTTTTTAATTTTAATTTTAATTTGTATATAGTTTTGTTTGGATTATTATTATTATTATTATTATTATTATTATTATTATTATTATTATTATTATTATTATTATTATTATTATTATTATTTATGAATTAATAGATTTTATTTAATTTCCATTTGAGATTTACTTACCAAATAAGCTTTACTACAAAAGTTTGGGGGGGAAAATGGATTAGGATGATTTTGTTTTTAATTATATATATATAGATATAGATAAATTGATTCTATTTCTTTTTTTAAACAAAATATTCCTTAAAGATTAATAGTAAAATGAAGTTAACTTATTAATAACCGATTCTATTACATTTTTTTACGCAGAATTTTTCTTAAAGATTAATATTGTAAAATAAGGCTCAATTTTTTATGCAAAATCTTTCCTAAAAGATTAATAGTATCTTAATGATTCTTTTTCTTATACTGCTTATTGATTCTTTTCCATTTTTCAGAGTGTAGAAAAAAATCACATGGCTAACATTTTCTTCCATTCATTTCTATTTTTCCATATTATTATTAATATCCTTCCCAATATTATTCTATATTGTTTTGGCGTACGGCTTCCTTCCATTCATTTCTATTTTTTCATATTATTATTAATTGTTTAGGCGGGAACTTGTAAATGAGGATATTGTTTTTATTAATTAATATAGAATATAGATTACCAATTAAAATTAAAGTTTTTATTATAATTGAACAATAATATTACCAATTATTATTTGAAGATTTTGTAAAACCGTAAGTAAAATTGTATTACGGATAGGAAAATATATGTACTTTAATTTAAATTTAAATTATTAATAATTAATTCTATTTTATTTTTTAACAAAATCTTCCTTAAAGATTAATAGTAAAATAAAGCTAAATTATTAATAACCGATTCTATTACATTTTTTAAGCAGAATTTTTTTTAAAGATTAATATAGTAAAATTAAGCTAAATTATTAATAACCGATTTTATTACATTTTTTTACGCAGAATTTTTCATAAAGATTAATAGTAAAATAAGACTAAATTAGTAATAACCAATTCGTTTTCTATTTTTTACGCAAAATCTTCCGTAAAAGATTAATAGTAAAATATCTTAATGATTATTTTCCTTATACTGCTTATTGATACTTTTTCATTTTTCAGAGTGTAGAAAACATTCACATGAATAATATTTCCTTCCATTATTTTCCATATTTACATATTATTATTAATTTTCTTTCCAATATTATTATTAATTGTTTGGGGGTACGACTTCCTTCCATTCCTTTTCATTTTTTTTTCATATTATTATTAATTGTTTAGGCGGGAGCTTGTAAATGATGATATGTTTTTATTAATTAATATAGAATATAAATATAGATTAATATAGAATATACATTACCAATTAAAATAAGTTTTTTTTTTAAATATTATAGTGAACAATAATATTACCAATTATTATTATTATTATTATTATTATTATTATTATTATTATTATTATTATTATTATTATTATTATTATTATTATTATTATTATTGGTTCACATAGTTGAATTATTTATTTTTTATTTAATTATTATAAACATAAATGATATTTTACTAATTAATTTATGATATTTATCAAATTTTATTTTTTAAATATAGTGTTTTATCCATGCATTGCACGGAATTTTATTTTTGTTATTATGAATTTAAAATAAAAATAGAAAAAATAAAAAGATGTTAAAATGTGCAATATAATAATATAGTTGGACTTTTATATATTTAGTCAAGTATCTATTTCATAACATACAAAATTAAAATTTAAATTTTGTATGGTTAATATATTCTCTAATCATGTACATATTTAGATAAATTTATAGAAAAAAATCATATAATTAAGTTGATTTATTCCAAATTGTATTTCATATGTATATATGAAATTTAAAAATATGAATAATAAAAACTAAGAGAATTGTATTTAGAAATCAATAAAAAAATGTAAATTCTAAATTTTGTATGAATAAATAAATATTCTAATCGGACGCATATCCTTATATGATTGTATAATACTTTGTATATACACATAATATTTATTAAATATGTATATAGGAAAGTCCTATAATATAATTTCATTAATTATAATTTATATTGATAGATTTATACTTAAAAAATTATATTTAGAAATTTAAAGAGTATATGTATGTATATTTAAAAAAAATTATAAACATTCATGTTTTGTTAATTATATTTCATATTTTATTAATTATAATTTAATGAAAGTGTCACAAATATGTCTACGGAAGAAATCATATATTTCTCAATTTCATTAATTATATTAATTATTATTACCAAATATTGTGGCAATTACCACAATAATTTTATTAATTATAACATTTGTTTTCTTCCAATATTTAAATACATTACCATAAAATTACCATAATAATAACACATAAGAAGGAAAGAAAAATTATGAGAATAATCTATATCTATATATAATTAAAAGTAAAATCCTCCTAACCAAGTTTATCCCCAAAACTTAGGGGCATATATATATATATATATATATATATATATATATATATATATATATATATATATATATATATATATATATATATATATATATATATATATATATATATATATATATATATATATATATATATATATATATATATATATATATAAATTGCATATTTACCATATATGCATATTTTGTGTCTATATAGTATAATTTTTGGTATCAAACATTTGAATGGTAATAAACGGGGGAAAATGTCAACATACAAATGATAATTCTTTCATTACTATACTAATTTTAATGGTAATTCATTAATTACTATATTTCACGATGAGTCAGCCTGTTCATGCCCATCATTTTTCAAGAAACATAGAAATGAAATAGTCAATTATTAAAATTGTTTATGATTTCATTTTTAATTTTTGTCTAAAGTTAAAGATATATATTTTCGGCGATTATAACATTTTTTGTATTAACTGAATATTAACTGAAAATTTAAAAGTTTTACCTTTTTTGAGATCTCTTACCATTTTATAATTTCAATATTATGCGATTTTGAACTCATCCATGGTGTACAAATACACTCTATATGACCATACAAAATCCATTGAGGAGACATTTGCACTGAAGAGTAAACTTCTCCTTAAACTAAATTCGGGTGTCAAGAAAATCTCCGTTTTCATTCATAATGATATTCCTATTTCTGAGTCTCTCATCACTGTTCGGTACATCAATGATGTCTAGATTTCTGGGTCTTCCATTGTTCCCTTTGATCCTTATGATTGTGCCATTGCCAGTATTTTTTTATTTGGGTTCAGTACAACGTGGATTTTTTTGGGAGGTTTCTCTAATTAAATTTTGGTTAAAAATTTATATTTCCTTTGTATTTTATTTTATTACTTTTTTTATTTATTTATACTAATATGTGAATGGAGTAACACAAAATTTGAAATTGTATTTGTTATTTATTTGTTCTTTTTAAATAATCATTATTTTTGTGTTTTACAAAAATTTAGAAAAAATCAAATATAGCGAGATTTTTAATAGGTTAAACAAACACTCTACTCAAATGATATATATAAAAATGCTGTGAAATGCTGTAAAATGAACTCTGCTTGGTAAAAAAAAAAACATAGAAACTTGAATGACATGTACAAATCTCGAAGTCAACATACTAACTCTAAGTTTCAGAAAATCTTACAAAATTATCAAAATTACCGTCTTTATCATCCTCGATCGCATCTCTACAATCTTCCATAAAAACTAAACCAATAGGGTTCTGTTACAAATGCTCTTCCTCCTCAATTTCCTTTTGTTGAAGCAGAGCCTCCTTAAGTATCTTCAAACTCATACCAAATGATATAAACTGCAAAACATATTGAAGTATGTGAGAATATAGTTAGAAAAATGTAGAAAATTCATACAAAAAGAAAGCAGAGAGATGAGTCTGAGATTCTTTGATTGAAGAAGCCATTGTATTTATAGGTAGAAAATACTAATTCAAAAGGAAAGTATAATAATTTATTTATTTAAGGGAAAGTATAATAATTTATTTATTTAAGGTAATAACATTATTATTTATTTATTTATTTATTTATTTTCCATTTGACATTTACTTACCAAATAAGTTTTACTACAAATGTTTTGGGGGGAAAATTTGTTAGGAGGATTTTACTTTTATATATATATATAGATATAGATAGATAGATTATTATTATTATTATTATTATTATTATTATTATTATTATTATTATTATTAGTAATTTTAATCTATAATTGTATTGTCAACTACCATGCAGTGCAATAGCATCTTAGTTACCTATCTAAGTGGATGGTCGAATCATAAGTACTTCAAAAATTGTATTACCATGCATATTTTTACAATATTACGCAAACTTTAATAGTACAAGAATCTTTTGGGCGGGAAATTAAAATGAAAAATTTTGTTTTTATATATAGTATGGATTATTGGTGTAAAATCAATATTCGAATTATTATTATTTGTGTAAATAATAATTAATATTCGAATTATTATTTCCTTATAAAATTACACAGAGTTCCCAATGAATTTTTTCATTTATTATGCAGAATTTGTTTTCGTTATTCTCACAATTATAATGGTTTAATTATATATTCTTAGAATTTGGGAACCATTTTCCATTGACTTTTTTTTTCTGTAAAGAATATTCTTAATTAAGAGACAAAGGGTACACATTGTTACAGAATTAGTTCGGAAAAGATCAAGCTTTTCCTACTGTCTTAGAACCAGAATAGGGGGCAACATAACACCAGAAGAAAAGTAAATTGTAATGATACAAAGGGAGCCTAAGTAATAATACATGAAAATGGAAGATGTATGAGTTGGTAATTGCTATCAACTGGTGCTGCCACTCCTGCCCCTGCCAGAGAGGTCTCCAGAAATTGATACCGATCCTGTGTGTGAAGTGGAAAGCCGAGACTTAAGTAGTTGTCGAATCTTGAAAAGATCTCTAGGTGGAGGCTGCCTCTGCACAGTCGTCGTGTCATCATCATCTTGCCTCTCCATATTTTTCCTCTTTCCAGCTAGTCTGTGTCTTGGTTTGGCTGTAAGTGAAGGAATGTTGGTTTGCAGGCACAGAGATGTGACAAAATCAGCATCTGGAGATGGGCCCTCAACAGGTGGCAAATTTGAGATGAACGCTGCCAATGCAGGTGGCAATGATTTCAGAACATTTGCTGCTTGCCCATTACTGTTTAATTGAATGCCAGAATAAGGCAAGGTGCTTTGATTTTGTATATCTGGATACACAAAGTTGGCAGAGTTTGTATTGGATGTAACTCCTAGAATACTTCCATCTGTGGATTTCTCAATCTTCTTATTCATGCTCGTTACAACCAACTCTTGCCGTGAATATATATGAGAAGCCATATGTATATATTATAGATAGATAGAGAAATTTAATGGGCGCTGTAAGAAATTTATATATATATATATATAGATTCGATATGATGTTGCAGTGATGAATTGTTAAAGATGTAGGGGAGCTGCTGGGCTATTAAATATATAAGGATGCAAATACTCCTAATCCAAATCAGATAATGCAAATACTCCTAATCCAAATCAGATAAGGAATACGAATATATATAATATTAATTAATTCTAGTGTACGTGTGAATATGATTATATATGATTATATTAATAATAAAATTGATGAATATCAAGTCATATACTCTGATCTAGGCTCCTTAATTTGATAATTGGCTAGGCCTATAGAGACTCAAAATACCTCTCAAATGGAAAACTTTCTTATGGAGAGCATTGAATGATATTCTCCCCACTATGACAAATCTGATTATAAAGAGAGTAGACATACAACCAACATGTGCTATGTGCGGAATGGCAGGGCCGGATTTTAGGCTGTGCAAGCTGGGCTACCGCACAGGGCCCCCAACTTTAGAGGGGCCCCAAATTTTAAAGGTCCAATATTTAATTTTTACCTAGCTAGTTTATAAATAAAAATTAAAAGTTTTTAATTAAACTTAAAAGGTTCTATGAAGAGATGGTAAGAATGTGTATTTGTTGTATTTTAACTTGGAGGTCAAAGGTTCGAAACTTACATGTATTAATTTTAAAAATTGTGATTTTGGTAGGGCCACATTTATTTACTAGAACAGGGCCACCAAAATTTAAAATACGGCCCTGCGGAATGGCAAATGAAGACACAATGCATGCTTTAGTATTGTGTGACTATACTAAGTCCATTTGGAGCCAATCTCACCTTCCAATCCCCATCAATATCAAAAATGTTTTCTATACTTGGTTTAGTGAACTATTAAATATTTTAGACACTAACCAGATTATCCACGCAGCTGCAATTCTATATTACATTTGGAGAGCCAGAAATGGAGCGGTGTGGGATACATGCCTACCACGCCCGCGGAGAATAATTGCCGCAGCCGCTGCCGTAGTACACGCATGGGAACAAGCTCATCCCTCTCGAGCTTCCATGCCGCTGCAACCAAGCGTCGCCGAAACCACGTTGCCATCGCCGGAAAGTCATGCGCCATTGTTGAAGTGTTATTTCGATGCCAGCTTTTCGCATCACACGGGAGCAGCCACTGCTGGAGCAGTGTTGTTGAATGGAGAAGGAGAATATGTTTTGGCCTTCAGTATACGTTTGCCAGATTGTCAGTCCCCACTTATGGCTGAAGCGCTCGCATGTAAGGAAGCCATATCATGGTTATGGACTCGTGGGAATCACTCTATACAATTATTCACGGATTGTTTGACTCTACAACAATACCTCTCACAATCAGCGACCCCACTTCGGTCGTATATTGGCTATGCCATAGATGCCTGCAGGGCACGTATCACTACTTTTAATTATTGTTCAGTGGTTTACATTCCTAGATCAGAGAATTATTTAGCTCATACTTTAGCTTTGTCTGTTTCTAGTCAGCCTGCTATTATGTATTGGGACTCTGTCCCGCCTCACACTATTTCGCAGTATTTTGAATAAATGTCATGACGGCTCCTTTTTAAAAAAAAAGGCTCCTTAATTTAATTTCCCTGTCATCAGATCAGGCCGGGTTCGGTCACTTCTTCTGACACTGGAAGTGAGTACACAGTAACGTTATGGCAGCTGGGATGGCATATATGGAGTTGGAATCGCTGAGGTACGTGAAAATCTTTTCCAATTTTCCATAACTTGAAAGAAGCACATATTGAAGATGGCTCCGGCCTGGTCTTTCAATTCGAGAATAACATGTATGTTGGTGTGTAATAAAGGCTGCTCGAATTGATCGAGATCAACCACTGTACATAATGGCAACAAATCTTGATTCGATATGATAGATTCAAATGTGGTTACGATGGACGTTCTTAATTGACCTTCCCTATGGATATTCCATCTTCTGACTTTATATATATATTCTTGAAAAAGTGGGATCGGAACTTCCTAGGATCTATCTTTAATTTCTTTCATTAAGCTAAGCTAGATTGACAACAACTAACAGCTTTAATTAGAGTTTCTTGGAAATTAAACCTACAATTATGTGGTTGTATTCTGTTTAATTTGAATTTAAATTTAAATGTAGTTCTATTTGACATGTAATTATGATTATAGTATAATTTTAATAGATATTTGGTTGAAATTGGGATGTTTTTAGTATATATGGACCTACCTTGCAGTATTTGGTTTGTGAACTTGCATTACCAAAGCCGTCATTTATGATTGGATGAAAAAAGGCACCACTTGTGAAAGTTACGAAACGACATAGTTTTAGAGTGACCGAATTGCCAAGTAACTTTGAGACCAAGAAGGATTGCCCAGGCCTCGGCTTCCTTAGCGTTACATTCTCCAAGATTCTTCTGGAAGCCCACGATCCAATTCCCTTGGTAGTCACGCAGAACTCCTCCACAACCAGCATCTTTACTTGTGAGCTTACTGCTGCCGTCAACGTTCATCGCGACCCATCCATTTTCCGGTTTGTTCCAGCAGCTGAGGAGCTGGTCTTTGGCAAAGGCAAACTGGATGTCCTTACAATACTTCCTGATCAAAGAGGCTTTCTGGTGCACATGAATGGTCTCATTCTTGAAAATCAAAGCATTTCTCCACTTCCATATGTGCCAGTGCCAATGAGGGAAGTCAGGGGGAAACAAGTTGGTTCCGTGAGATGGTGTCCCTCTGATTGAGTTCACTGGATAAGAAATAGCCTTTCAGCTTGTTGATAATGTCAGGGGGAAACAAGTTGCTTAGCTTCTGGAACCTCCAACCCGACCGTGAAGTTGAACTCATCAGAGGGTCTTTCAACATTAATTAGCCAACTGAGAAATTAAAATCAGGACATCATAAAAAAACCAGTAAAGAAAAATTGATGACTAGTCATTTCCTCACCAAAGTAGCATACATCTTTTCATAAATAACTCTAGCTTTTTATGTTAGACAAAGTAACATACATCTTTCCTGATGATAAAGGGTGTTGAATCTGGATAGGAGCAAGAAACATCATCGAATTTATCCATCCCTGCCTGTATCTACCTGATTCTCAGTTCTGAAGCTATCGCTTTCATACACAGTGCATAAAACAAGAAGAAATATCACAGCCACGATTGACATTTGTATCATGTCCGTAGTTATTTAGCCTCGCATATTAAAACAGACAAATCCGCCAGGAAGAGGCATTTCATGTAAATTGAACATGACATAAATGCCAGAGTTTCACAAGGGAGGCCTTCTATTGCATCGTGTGATAGGAAGGACTGCTGTATCAGTGCATCCTATTCTCATAATTCTGCTTTCGACTCATCATCTCGAGTGTGCTCAACAAAAGATGCATATGCCTTGATTATTGACTTGTAAACACGAATTCCTTTCAAATATTCATCCTTGTTCAAAAACTGAAGAATTTCAAAATACACTACTAATTAGAATTGGTTATACATTCAAAAAGAAACCAGAATGGATACATATAAATATACAGTGGTTGACTTCAACCTGTTCTCACCCAAATCTTTGCACTTTTTCTCTCTTAGGTGTCATACTTCAATCCTATTAGGCCACTGTATCTTGTGTAACACATTACGGTTAAAGAGAAGACAAGTGCAGAGAGAGAACTTTTCATCTCATAGTACTTTGGCTATGTTTGGCACGCCTAGCTGAAAGCTGAAAAGCTAGTAACTAATAAGCTAACTAATTGAAATTAAAGTGTTTGATAAAATTAATTGTTGAATTAGTTGATAAGTATAAAAAGACATAAAAGGATATTCTAAGATATTAAGATTTTGATTAATGAATTATGGTGCCAATGTGTCATTTGTGTAAATTAATAAGATTAAAAAAACAAAAAAAAAAAAAAAAAAAAAGTTAAAAAGCCAGTTGCTTATTTTGAAAAGCTACTTGCATTTAAAATAAGCTATTATTTTAAGCTCTTCATGTTTTACCAAACATTGTAGCTTAAAATAAGCTATAAACTCTAAAATAAGATGGCAGTATATCATAAAAGGTAAGAAGAAATTTATACTTGTGAAAGCAATAAGAATGTGCATCATCAGAATAGATCTTCTGAGACAAAGACTATTGTATATAGAAACGAAAGTGCTAACCTCATTGTGGTCATGAAGGAGAATGGGAGTGTTTGCCATAGGAGAAAAGCCAATAGCTGGCAAACCATTCTCTCTAAAGTAGCGTGCATCTGTTGAGGCAGGAAATATTTCTGGCGAAATCGTTGCCACGGCGAAATCGAACGTCGAACTGAACCGAACGATAAAAAATCGAACCGAACCGAATCGAATGTGGTTTGATTTTTAATAATAATAATAATAATAACGAAGTAAATCTAAGTCCCTCGATGCTTGTTTCGCCGTCTCGTTTTTATTCTCACTGCTATTTCTCTTAAATTTTTTATTTGATTTCTCTATGGTTTGTTCTCTACTTTGCACTTTTGTTGTATGACGCAATTATTCTTTACCTCACAATTACATCTAACTTAAGTTATTCTTACAATATTCAATATTTTCCTTAGTTTCATGTTTCTATGAAATTAATGTGCTTTAACATTATTTTAATTTTGATCTCCAATGCACTGAAATTATTTTCTAGTACTGTAATATATTTCCAGTGCACTAGCAATGACGGATTGTGTCCAAAAATTAACTATACAGTTATTGACACTTGTTCTTCAAATATTAACTATACAGATAGATGATTCTTCATCTTGTCAATAAAACATTCCAAGTGAGCCAACTGAATAGTCGCTTGTGCAGAAAAGCCAACTGATTTTTGGTATTAGTACTTAGTAGTGTGTTTAAACTTTGGATTGCTATTTTGTTATTTAATGTTTAGACTTTGGATCTGGACTATGTGAATATGTATTGTTTGGTAGTGTGTTTGTAAAATTAGGAAATATTAAAATTTGAGGTTCTTAAATCGAACCGAACCAATTCTGAGCCGAAATCGAACCGAATTATAATATTAAACTGAATGGTATCATTTTTAAAATACCGAAACCGAAATCGAAACCGAAAAAATAAAAAATAAAAAATTGAACCGAATCCCGAAATGCCTACCCCTATCTCCAACAAATTAAGAAATCACATCTTACCCCCTAAAGTTCCTAAAGTTTGAAAATACTTAACATGACTTTTGGTTGGGATGAGAGAATTAAGAATGAAAGAAACTATAATTATTAGGACTCTATCATCATTAGTATTCGTTACCTATTATTATTAGTAATTAGTATTCGTTACCTATTATTATTAGTATTCGTCTTGTAATAGGTTTACTATTCACTACTATATATACTCTTGTACAGACTCATTATTATTCATTCAGATATATCGTATCCTCATCTGGTATCAGCAGGTTTCTCTCTCCTCTCTCTAATGGCGCACCTCGGATCTGATGACGGCTCTGTTGGTAGTTCTGAACGGACTGTTTCCGAGGCCGCGCTTGTTGCACCGCTGCAGTCGGGGGTGTCTTTCTCTTCGGCACATCACTTCGTCTCCATCAAGTTGACATCCCGCAATTTTTTGTTTTGGCGTACTCAGCTTCTTCCGTTCTTGGATGGCCAAGGGTTGTTGGGTTTTGTCGATGGTACTTCGGTATGTCCGCCAATCACCGCGCTTGCCGTGCCGCCTGCCGAGGGAGCTGTTCCTGCCGTGCCTTCGTCGGCTTCGTCTTCCGCTGCTCGGAGTGCATGGCTCCGTCAAGATAAGGTCGTGCTCTCCTTATTAATCTCATCCTTGTCCGACGAGATGATGCACCTCGCAATCGATAAGTCCACTTCTCGGCATTTGTGGTTGGCAATCGAACAGGTTCTTGGTTCGACTACACGGGCTCGTGCCCTCCTGTTGGTGGGCGAGTTGCAAGGATTACGGCAGGGGGATGCTTCGATCCCGGACTATCTTGGCCGTGCGCAGGTGCTTATCGAGGATTTAGCGCTTGCCGGCCGTCCGGTGACGCTAGAGGATCAGAATATGTATATATTCCGAGGCTTGCGATCCGAATATCGTCCTTTGGTGGCGTCGCTCACAAGGGGTGCTCCGGTGTCTCTGCCCGAGCTATCCGATTTTCTTGTTTCGCAGGCTTTTATATGTGCCGATGATGCTGGTGATGTTGCTGCTGCTCCGGTCGCCATGGCGGCTCAGCGAGGTGGAGGCCGTTCGGGCGGGCAACAGCGTGGAGGCGGTAACCGCGGCCGTGGTCGCGGCAAAGGGCGTGGCCGTGGTCGTGGCGGTGCCGGTGCTGTCCAATGCCAGATCTGCTCCGGCGAGGGCCATTCGGCCGCTTCGTGCTCTCGCCGGTACGATGGAGCTCCGGGGCCGAGAGCGCATGTTGCGTATCCTGTGGATGATGCGACTTCGGTTAGCACTCAGCAATGGTTTCCCGACACTGGTGCATCGAACCATCCCACCCCAGATCCGTCTTTGATGTCCTCGACGGTCTCTTATAACGGTCCGGATCATCTTCGTGTTGGTGACGGTAAGTGTTTACCTATTGTTGGTACTGGTCCGTCTTCGGTAGCCTCTTCTAAAACACTGTTTCGGTTGTCTGATGTTCTTTTTGTTCCTGGGCTTTCTGCGTCTTTATTATCTGTGCAACGGTTTGCCCGTGATAATAATGTATTCTTTGAATTTCACCCTGATTGTTTCTTTGTGAAGGATCGTTCAACCAGGGAAGTTCTGTATAGAGGGCAGGCTTCGGGGGGTCTCTATTCTTGGCATGTTTCTCGTTCGAGTCCCGCTGCGTTAGTGGCTTCGCGTGTCTCCTCTGACGTTTGGCATGGTCGGTTGGGTCACCCTCATCCTCGTGTCTTGCGGCAGATTTTGAATTCGTGTTCCATTGATTCTAGTTTTAGTAATAGTTCGGTGTCGTGTCGTGCTTGTATGCTTGGGAAATCATCTCGGTTTCCCTTGCCTCGTGTCAATACTACTACGTCGCATGTTTTAGAGCTTATTTATACTGATATTTGGGGCCCAGCGCCTTTTCTTTCTGTCAATGGTTTTCGTTATTTTGTTTTGTTTGTTGATGACTACACACGCTATGTATGGTTTTATCCTATGCGATTAAAAACTGATGTGTATGCTATCTTCGAGCAGTTTCGGTCACTAGTTGAGCGTTCGTATGGTCGTAAGATTGTCTCTATACAATCTGATTTAGGGGAGAGTATAAACGGTTGCACCGTACTTTTGTCTCTTTGGGTATCAATCATAGGCAATCTTGTGCCTATACCCATGAGCAGAATGGTAGAGTTGAGCGTCGGCATCGTCACGTTGTGGAAACGGGTCTGGCTCTCTTGGCTCAGGCTTCGGTTCCACAGCGATATTGGGATTATGCCTTTGAGACTGCGGTCTATCTCATCAATAAAATGCCTACTCGAGTTCTAGACAATGTCAGTCCTCATTATCGTTTGCATCATTCTAATCATTCTTATTCCTTCTTGCGTGTGTTTGGCTGTCTCTGTTATCCTCTGTTGCGCCCGTACAATCGTAACAAGTTGCAGTATCGGTCATCCCCGTGTGTGTTTCTTGGTTATCCGTCTTCGTTTCGTGGCTATCGTTGTTTAGATCCTGCTACTAACAAGGTATTCATTTGTCGTCATGTACGGTTTGATGAGACCGTATATCCGTTTGCTTCTTCTATGCCTTCTCAGGTCTCTAGCTCTCGCCCGGTTGAGCCGTGGGGTGTTGGTGCCATTCGGGTTGGTGTTGGCTCCGATGTTTGTCCCACTGGACCTGATCCTCATCCGGAGTTGGACACGGATTCCGGGGCTGCCGCAGCTGGTTCAGATTCTCGCACCGTGACTGCTACGGCTCCGGAAGGGGCGGTCTCGGGTGCTCCTACTGCGCCCAAGCGAGGTCGCCGTACGGCGAAGCCTGTTCAGCCTCGGTCTCATGTCATGGCAACCCGTTCTCAAGGACCGACGCAGCATGTGGCTCTTATGACTGTTCCTGAACCGACTTGTTATTCTCAGGCAGTTCGGTATCCGGAGTGGCGTGAGGCCATGGATCTTGAGTTTAATGCCTTGCTCCACAATCACACTTGGTGTCTGGTTAGTCGTACACCTGGCATGAATGTTGTGGGGTGCAAATGGGTGTTCAGAACGAAGCGCAAGGCCGATGGCACAATTGAGCGGCACAAGGCTCGATTGGTCGCAAAGGGTTTCAATCAAGTCCCTGGGCAAGACTTTTTTGAGACTTTCAGTCCTGTTGTCAAACCCACCACCGTGCGGCTTCTTCTCTCTTTAGCCGTTTCTCGCGGTTGGGTCATTCGGCAGTTGGATGTTCACAACGCCTTCCTCAATGGTAATCTTGCAGAGACAGTTTACATGAGACAGCCGCCCGGTTATGAAGACCAGTCACGGCCGGATGATGTGTGGTTGTTACAGAGGTCACTCTATGGTCTTAATCAGGCTCCTCGAGCGTGGTTCAATAGGTTGCATGCTTTCTTGGTGTCGGTTGGTTTTTCACCCTCCAAGACTGATGTTTCTTTATTCATCTATACTCGTGCCTCTATTTGTTTATATTTGCTTGTCTATGTTGATGATATCCTTGTTATGGGGTCTGATGCTTCGTGTGTTACTCGGCTTCTTACTGACTTAGCCTCGGAGTTTAAGATTCGTGACATGGGTGCTCCGTCTTTTTTTCTTGGCATTGAGACAGTCTCCAAGGATGGTGGTTTGTTTCTTTCTCAGCAGCGATACATGCGAGATATTTTGATCCATGCAGGTATGGTGGACTGTAAACCGTTGGCTACTCCGGTTCCTGTGTCCCGACCTTCTTCTGATTTTGTGGTTCCCTATGCGGATCCCACGCAGTATCGCAGTCTTGTTGGGGCTCTACAGTATCTTACTGTTACTCGTCCGGATCTCTCTTTTGCCGTGAATCGGGTCTGTCAGCATATGCACTCTCCAACCACTGAGCATTGGGCTATGCTCAAGCGTGTTCTGCGGTATGTAAAAGGAACTCTGCACTTTGGTCTTTTTATTCGTCCTTCCTCCTCTGTTGCGGTTCATGCCTTTTCGGATTCGGACTGGGCTGGTGATCCAGCTGACAGGAAGTCTACTAGTGGTTTTGCGGTTTTTCTTGGTGGCAATCTGATTTCCTGGTCTTGTCGGAAGCAACGCACGGTTGCTCGTTCGTCTACAGAGGCTGAATACAAGGCTCTGGCTGATGTGTCTACGGAGGTCACCTGGTTGGTTTCTCTGTTGCACGAGCTTGGAGTGTCATTGGCTGCTCCTCCCACTCTCTGGTGTGATAATTTGGGTGCGAATTATCTCTGTTCCAACCCGGTGTTCCATGCTCGTACGAAGCATGTGGAAATTGATTACCACTTTGTTCGTGACAAAGTGGCGAAGAAGGAGTTGCAGGTTAGCTTCATTTCCACAAAGGATCAGCTCGCTGATGTGTTCACTAAAGCTCTCCCTGGTCCGCGTTTCTCTACTCTATGTGGCAAGCTCAATGTTGTTGCTAGTCCACCTTGTGCTTGAGGGGGAGTATTAGGACTCTATCATCATTAGTATTCGTTACCTATTATTATTAGTAATTAGTATTCGTTACATATTATTATTAGTATTCGTCTTGTAATAGGTTTACTATTCACTACTATATATACTCCTGTACAGACTCATTATTATTCATTCAGATATATCGTATCCTCATCATAATTATGTAGAAAAAGAATAAGGTGGAATAAAGTAAGAATTTAAATTATATTATTTGGTAGGGAGTAATAAAATTATTAAAAATGTCAACGGAATAAGTGATATAAAAACTAAACTAAAATGTCATTGTGTAATAATAATAATAATAATAATAATAATAATAATAATAATAATAATAATAATAATAATAATAATAATAATAATAATAAAAGGGCAAATGTGTCATTTTTTTTCTTTTTTCCTTTCCCTTATAGGGCTAAATTCTAACTCATGGAGGGGAGGGATATGAATTCCAATTCATTGAACCTCCAACCAAACAATGTATATAGTTTTCTTGCATGTTGAATAATATTAAAAAAGAGTTTCAATTACAACCAACCAAACACCCCATAATTGTTGTCCGCAAATTCAACACCAACCTTATAATCTTATCTTATCTTATCTTACTCTATATAATAGCAAAATGTTTTTACATTTTTATTTTTCCGCACAACAAATCCGGTATCGTTTAGCAGCATATAGAATAATGTGTACAACGTTTGTTGCAGGCGGCGACCTTTCATATGAATTATTTAATATATTAACAAATGCATGTATTTAGCATAACTGTTGATGTTGATATTTTCCTTGAAATTAAAAATGTTACAGCAGTGATAATTATTGATGAGAGAATCTTGAATGCCGTGCTTGTTCATTTTCAAAATTAAATCATCAATGTCGTACACAATCTTATACATCAGAATTCAAATCAAAACACCCTGATTAACAATCACTACATAATACCCATAGTCAAGTATGCATTAAATTACTAATAACCTGTTCAATATCAAATACATATTAATGAATTGGAATTCATAACTCTCCCCTCCATGAATTAGAATTTAGCCGTATAAGGGAAAGGAAAAAGGAAAAAAAAAATCACATTTTGATATTATATAGAGTAAGATAAGATAAGATTTGTGCTTTTCTCTCCTAATATTACTAGAATATAGTATAGTACATGTGCGATGCACAGATAATAACATATATTCAATAATTATATTATTTATCAAATTTAAATAATGTAAATAAATACTCAAAATATTATATAATATTCTAACAATATCTTATTATAATAAAGTATGTATAGTACCTAATATCAAATTTTGTTGCTTTATAATGACTTAGTGTTGGGATTAAATTAAAAAAATGGACCATATATCCATCATTTGTCAAACTACAAAAATACCATGGGCGTACAAAGAGAACTATACCAAAAAAACTACAAATATTGAACCTAATTTGTGTGTATTTATAAGCAAGCTAATGAACATCTAAAAGCTAGAGTGCAAAGTGACTTTGCTATACATAAATTTTGAATTTGAAAATTTTAAATAAATGTTGTCAGCACAACAAATAATGTATTTGGCTACCCATAAGTAGGGGTGTAAACAAATCAAATAAAAAAATTCGTTTCGTGATTCGAATTCGAATTCTTTTTTCGATTCGAATATTTTTCGAATACGAATACGAATTAAAGTGTATTCGATTCGAATAGTATTCAAATATATTCGAATATTTTATGCTATTTAAATATAATTTTTATTACATTTTATCTTAATTTATTGGAGAATTTTATAAAAAATTAAGTTAGGCATTTCGAATTCGAATATTCGAGTCGAATCGAATATATTCGAATAAACTGGTCGAATCGAATACGAATCAAATTTGAGATTCGAATATTAAACGAATACGAATATTCGAATATATAGTCAAATTTGAATCGAATACTGAGATATTTGACTCGATTCGATTTGTTTACACCCCTACCCATAAGTATTAGAATTTGCGTATACTAAACTATTACACTAAATATAATGTAATATTAGTAAGCACAGGCTATGTGTATTTTGTAAGGTGTCCAAGATAATATATTTTTTTAGTAAATGCAGGTCATGAGTGTTGCTTCCATGGTGGACCACGGTCACCTTCCTGGCCCAAAACGACATCATTTTATATCAAATGTCAATTAGTACATCATATTTAACAACATTATCATAGACTATGTTCATAATATTTGTTCTATACGTCTATAAATCAAACTTTAGTGTCCGTAAACACAAAACTAAATATACATTATATGCATTTTCATTCATCTATAGTTGATTCATAATATTCATTATATATGTTCATAAAAATAAAGCTTAATGTTCATAGACAGTATACTATGAACACATCATGTTTAGTAATATTCATTGTGTGTTATACTCATAATATTTGTTATATATGTCTATAAACATAAACATTAAAGTTCATGAACACTAAACTAAATATACATTAATGTATTTACATTCACTCTATAGTAGGTTCATAATGTTCATAAAAAACAAACTTTAATGTATATAAATATTACTATAAGTGCAAGACTATGTAATTTGTATCACATTTGGTCTTGTCGTCCAATTTTCCAGATAACTATTGTCGGAAGTGCTGCATTTGCTTCTTTCGGAATGACCACTTATGGAAGGAGCACTGCATGCATTTACTTATTCCGGAAGCAGCACTTTCGATCAATAGTTGGCCAAAAAATTTCATAGTCATGCACCTAATTAGAAAATTTTAATAGTCAAGAACCAAATGCGATTCATGTATAATAGTCAGTGGAATAAAAATGAAATTTATTCTAATATTTATTCTATACGTCTATAAACGTAAGTTTTAATGTCCAAAAATTATAAACTAATCCACATCATCATATGCATTTCTATTCATTTTATAGTAGGTTCATAATGTTATTTCTATATGTTAATAAAAACAAAGCTTAATGAGTTAATGTATATAAATATTACACTAAAGTAATGATTTTATGTACCTACAGATTTATTTAAAAATTTAAAATAAAATATATCAATATGGATGTCATTCAAAAGATCTTAATTAGAACTTTTTAATGATATATTTTTTATACATTAGTTGTATTATTATTATTACTAATAATTCTCCCGCGCGATGCACGGGAAAAAATTATGTTATTATAAATATAAATAAAAAATCAAAAAAAAACTAAAATATTTTAAATTGTTTAATATAATAATATTTTTGAGCTTCCATTGGTCAAGTATTTATTATTTTTATAGAATACAAAATTAAAATTAAAATTTTGTATGGTTAATATAATCTCTAATTATGTATTTATGTGCATATTCAAATAAACTTATAGAGAGAATTTACATTTTTTTTGAAATATGGCGTACCAGTATATTAATTCAAAAAATGGATGATAGAGTTAGGAGGGATTAACTCCCAGTACATAGAATGATCCTGATCATAAGCTAAACTAGCAAGAGTATGCGCATGTAAATTTAAAGTTCTTGGAACAAAACTAAGCGAACAATGAACGAAACTACTAATAGCTATCCTGCACTGCTCAATCACAATTCCAACATAAGATAAGTTCGGTGTAGTAACTGCATGAACCGCATTCCTTAAGACAAGACAATCCGTAAGAATATCCACCTCGTTCTCGTTTCGGTCTTTAAGCCAAGACAAGGCTTCCTTGCATGCTAATGTCTCTGCCATAAGAGGGGTTAAACACCCCGGGAGCTTTCCGTTTTCCGCTGCTTTGAACAAACCATTCGGATCGAGTAAGATCGCCCCATAGGTTGCATTTCCAGTTCTTGGATCGTATCTGGCGTCGACGTGGCACGTCGCCCGCCCGGCTGCCACTGCCTGCACCCCGCCAGCCGATGCCACCACTGGGCGAGAATGGAGTGCCGTGTAGCTCGCCTCCCCCGCAGCTGCACGGCGCCACACCACCTCCGGCCTCCGTACCGCATGTTCCCAGACCGCCTTATTTCTGGCCATCCATAAAAAATAGAGGACCCCCACAACGCGTCTGACCTGTTCGCCTGTGAGCATATCCATAACAGTCATAAGCCAGTTCGGGAAAGACATAGAAAAAACATTCATAATAGGCAACCCCGAAATATTCCATACGGCTCTAGAATAGTCACATAAAACTAATGAGTGCATAACATTCTCATTTGTAAGACCACACAACATGCATGTTGGGCTCACATCTACCCTCTTTATAATCAAATTTGTTGTGGTTGGGAGTATATCACACACCGCTCTTCATAAAAAAGTTTTCCACTTAGGTGGGACTTTCAACTTCCACAATGTAATCCATCTATCAAATTCTCCCAAAGTGTGATTAAACTCTCCCATTAGACGCCTATAAGCATCCTTTACAGTGTAGCAACCATTCGGGTCATTATGCCAGTACCATGTGTCCTTATAGTCTGGGCTCACAGGTATTTTCAAAATACGATCCACATCCTCAGGTATAAAAAGATCCATTAAAATATGGGGATCCCATGTTTTTGTTTGCTGATCTATTAAACCTGCCACAACTGCATCCCTTAACGGTTCAGGCATTACTGTTTGAACAAGTGGACTAGGATTATCCTGCAACCACGGATGACCCCATATCAAAGTTTCCTGGCCATTTCCAATTCTCCTGCGGACGTGGGCAATAACAAAATCATGAGCAGCCATAATACTTCGCCAACAAAAACTGGGATTATTTCCCACAGTTGCATCAACAAAAGAAGTTTTAGGGTAATATCTTGCTTTATATATTCGTGCTGCCAGAGATCCCGGATTTGTTAAGAAACGCCATGCCTGTTTACCCAACATCGCAAGATTAAAATTCCTCAGATCTTTAAACCCCAATCCACCAAACTTTTTAGGGATACACAATTTATTCCATGTTTTCCAGTGGATTCCTCTGTCTGGCCCTTTCCCCCACCAATACCTATTCATGGCCCTTTGTATTGACTCGCAAACTGATTCAGAGAGCAAAAAAACACTCACTGAAAATGTGGGCATAGACTGAGCCACACTTTTCAAAAGCACTTCTTTACCAGCCTGTGATAACAATTTCTTGTTCCACGAGAAAACTCTTTGTCTGATTTTATCTTCTATATAAGAGAAAACAACCCTTTTATTTCTCCCTATAAAAGAGGGTAGCCCCAGATACTTTCCAAAGTTCCTCGCTCGTTCCACGGCCAGACAGTCCGCTACTTCCTCTATCATTTGTTCCCCAGTATTCTTACTATAGCATATATTAGACTTATGATAGTTTACCAACTGACCAGATAACTCCCCATACCTTTCCAAGCACTGCTTGACCACCATAGCTTCCTGGACATTTGCTTTAAAGAACAACAAACTATCATCAGCAAAAAAGAGATGTGATACTGGGGGGGCTCCCCTAGCCACTTTACAACCATGAATAGGTCCTACTGCCTGCGCTTTCTGCAAAAGCATGGATAAACCTTCAGCACAAATAATAAATAAGAAAGGTGACAGTGGGTCTCTCTGTTTGAGACCCCTTGTTGGTTGCACCTGGCCTCCACTCACGCCATTCACCATAACACTGTATGATACAGTGGTAACACATGTCATTATCAGCTTAATCCACCTTTCATCAAAACCCATTACCTCCAGCATCCTTTCCAAGAATGGCCACTCCATTCTATCATAGGCTTTCGCCATATCCAGTTTAAGCGCTCCCCACCCAGCCATTCCACATTGTTTACGATTCAAAAAGTGGCCCACCTCCGCCGCCACAAGTATATTATCCGTTATAAGCCTACCTGGGATGAAGGCACTCTGAGACTCTGAGATTAGATCCCCCAACATAGGTTTCAACCTGTTGGCAATCATTTTTGCCATAATCCTATACAAGACATTGCTCAGGGCAATAGGCCTCAAATCCGCCACAGTTGTAGGATCATTCTTCTCCGGGATCAAAACAATATTGGTAGCATTCAAATCACTCGGAATTTCACCTGAATTCAAACAATTAACAATAAAAGCAGACACATCCTCTCCAACTACATCCCAAAAACGCTGATAAAAATCCGGATTCATTCCATCCGGTCCCGGTGCCTTGTCAGGATACATGGCAAATAAACCAGTTTTGACCTCGACCACATCATAGGGACACAACAATGCCTCATTCTGGTCAGTCGTCACACGGGGCCCAAACTCATCAAATAAAGGGTCCTCACACACAGGACTACTAGTAGCAAAAATTGTATTGAAATAGTTGATTACTACATTATTCATATCCTGTCCCTCCACCCATACCCCATTCTCATTCAACAGCTTAGAAACAAAATTCTTTTTCTTTCTAGCAGAAGCATACCTGTGATAATACTTCGTATTCGCATCTGCGCCACGAAGCCAATGTTGCTTCACTCTCTGCTTCCAAAAGACATCTTCCTGGGCTTCTAACTGGGAGATCTGATTATTCAATAGCTGGAACTGGGCCAAAGATGCCGGATCCCTCCTACCACGGATCCGCCCCTACTCCTTGCGGAGTCGCCGGATATGCTCTCCAAACTTATGAAAATGGTCACCGCCCCAGCGCATCAGTCTATCCCCACACCGTTGCTGACAATTCAACAACCCCTCTGTCCTCCCCCCTTGCCAGGCAGTTTCCACCACTTCTCTACACCCCTCATCCAGCAGCCATGCCATCTCAAACCTGAAACTCCTCGGAACCCTTCTTCCTCCCCTTCTTCTTGCATTCATATCAAGAAACAGAGCAGAATGATCCGAGTTACTAGTGATTATGTTCTCCACACCCGCCCCTCCATGCACATCACACCACTCCATCGTTGCCAGCACCTTATCTAATCTCTCCACCAACCATTGATCCGTTCCACTATATTTCTCCCATGTGAACTGGTATCCCCTCATAGGTAACTGACGCAAACCACACTCATCCACAGCTTCACTAAAACCCCGGAGAAAGTTATCTGGATGTGGATTGGTTTCCCTTTTCTCATGCTGGAATAAGAGATCATTAAAATCTCCTATTACAACCCACGGAAGCGGAGATTTCCCCACCAATGATTTCAGCAACTCCCATGATTCTCGCCTTTGACTACTCTTAGGGAAACCATAGAAACACGTCATACGCCATGTCTCTCCTGATGACATACGGACCTCAATATCCACATGGTTTTTCGAATAGCCCAGAAGTGTAGCCGTATTATTCTTCTTCCACAACAAAGCCAGTCCCCCACCATTCCTCACATTATCCACATAGAACAAAACTTCAAAACCTATCCTCACACGGAGCCTCTCCGCATGATCTCGTTTCACCATTGTTTCCATTAAAAATACAAAGTCAGGCTTCTTACCGGACACAATGTCCACAATCTCTCGAACTGTACGTGGGTTGCCCAAGCCACGACAGTTCCAACTTATCGTACTCATGATGATGGGCGGGACTGGGCTCTAGTTCCCGCCGATCGCAAGTTTTTTGACACATCGGTCATAGCCACATCTTCTCCTTCACCCTCAGCCCCTCGGCGGCGCTTGACATTTGCCACCACTCCCTCCACCCTCTCCCCAACCCCCATACTGCCCTCCCTTATCTCCCCCTCTTCCCGCCCCCATGCACCGCCACCTTCCACACCCTCCCCCACCTCCTCCCTCACCCTAGGTTTCGGTTTCCCCCCAACCGGCACTAGCCAATTTTCCCCCACCGCCCTCGGCGCACCCCTACTCCCTCCCGCCCGTAACCCTACAAACGGGTGCATCTCAACTAGTGTCGGCCTCTCACGTGCTTTCAGACAGAACATGTGAACATGACCCAACATCCCACAAAACAAACAGTGTTTGTGCAGACGTTCATACCGAAAAGTTATCCAACTTACCGACTTATCTCGTTTCACCAACTTCATGCCACGCCTCAACGGCTTCCCTACCGCAATAGATACACGGATTCGGTATAACGTAAGCCATGGTGCCCACGCGAACCTCTCATCATGTTTCACAAACTTGCCTATAAAGTTCCCAGCCTGCTCAAGTACTGTATCCGATGTATATCCCATCGGCAATCCATGCAACTGAACCCACATATCAATTGAATTCAGCTCCACCTCCCCCGGCACTGCTCCGGCCACCACCTCCCGGCATACCAAGGTATTATTCTCGAAACCCCATGGACCCCCATCCAAGACGTAATCTATGTCCGTCCTATGATAAAAGACAAACAAGAAAAGTCCCGGTTAAATCTCCATAACCTGCACCCCCCTCACCGGTTGCCATACGGATGCCATAACATGCTTCATGAACTCCAATTTAACCAGCTTCGTAGTTAGGAACCTGCCGACAACAGCCCACGTCTCCTCGTCATCCACCTGGAGTTCACCGACTCCTTCCCCCTCCGGCACAAACTCGTCATGTTCATCCTCCAACTCAAAACCCTCCCACCGTGCTGTCAACCTCTCGACGTCACTGTCTTCCTCCGCCATGCCTGCTGCGTTCTGTCGGCCTCGCTTCACGTCAGAAAGAAGCCGACGCTCCTCGTCACAGAAATCCGACGCTACTCGCCGTAGAAAACGACCGGAAATCGCAAGAAAACTAGGTTTCCCTAGAGAGAATGCCGAAACCCTAGTTTTACCCTAGAGAGAGAGTCATACCACTATAGAGAGAATTTACATAATTACATTGATTTATTCTTAATTGTATTTCATCTATATTATAATTTTCACAATACGAATAATAACTTACATTTGGAAACAAATTTCAAATTTTGTATGAGTAAATTTAAACTCAAATTGAACATATTTTTTATATGATTATAATATATATATATATATATATATATATATATATATATATATATATATATATATATATAGCTATTTTATTTTTCAAAAGTACATTTTTTATATGATTATATAATATATAGCTATTTTATTTTTCAAATGTTGTGTTTTTTTTTATATAATAAAAGATGTTGTGGCATTAATTGTAACATTAATTACTTCTCAAACCATATAGCTTTATTATAGTTAAGATTATTATTATTATTATTATTATTATTATTATTATTATTATTATTATTATTATTATTATTATTATTATTATTATTACTATTACTATTATTACTATTACTACTATTATTACTACTATTACTACTATTATTACTACTATTACTAGTATTATTACTATTATTATTATTATTATTATTATTATTATTATTATTATTATTATTATTATTATTATTATTATTATTATGTGGATATAATGTACATTCAGTGCACAAATAATATATTTTTAATATATTAAAATGTACATTATATTTAGGGAAAGTATATTATTTGAGTACTGAAAGTACATTATTTTATATAAGAATTAATATTTGATGCACCGTTGGTGTATAGATGCTATACACTGGCGGTGAAAGAGAAGATGCCACATCATTAAATAAAAAATAAATATTGATCGGGTCCCTTTTTGCAATATTTAAGATTTGTATTTTATTAGAAAACTCTTTATTTCTAACTAACAAAATATATCTATTCTTCTAAACATATTTATTACTTAATTATTTTCTATCTAATGCAATAGAAATTAGATATGGGTAATTAGATAGAAAATAATTAAGTAATAAATATGTTTAGAAGAATAGATATATTTTGTTAGTTAGAAATAAAGAGTTTCCTAATAAAATATAAATCTTAAATATTGCAAAAAGGGACCCGATCAATATTGATTTTTTTATTTAATGATGTGGCATTCTCTCCTTCACCGCCGGTGTATAGCATCTATACACCGACGGTGCATCAAATATTAATCCTTTATATAATGTATATTCAGTACACGAATAATAATGTATTTTTAGTATATTAAAATTTACTTTTTATTTTGCTGTGTGGACCAATAATTTGTTAGGAAATAGGTCATGGGCCTAAATATTTGACTATCAATAGGATAAATAAATATGTTAAAAATAGACATATTGTCTTATTTAAACTCTTATTCTATTTTGAATAGGATTGTATTCTTTATATTGATTTGATTGTGATTGAAAATCATTATTTATATATAGATGTATATTAATCCTCACAACATTATGTATGAAGGCTGAAGGCAAATAATGTCCGGCGACCAAGGAGCGAAAGGTAAGTTGGACTCCCCTATACTTGGTAACTTTTTCATAACAATTACCGAATCACTCCCATAATTTTCAGTCAATATATGCTATGTGCCCTCATGTAATTTTTTAAAGAATTGATCAACTGAAGTTCATATAGATAAATTTTGATGGTTTAAATAAATTAATCTCACATTGCAGGATGCCAATAGTGTAGTATAAAAAAAATTCTAATGCACACATCAAAATTGACAAAAATAAATATGTTAAACTACTAGACATTTGCTTCAGTGTAGCATTTATTTGTAAGGGAAAATTGCATCTTTGATCCCTGAGTTATACCCAAGTTCCGACTCAGTCCCTAAGTTATGACCGTATCCATTTTTAGTTCCTCAGTTATGAGCGAAGTGGCGCATTTGGTCCCTGACCGTTAAAACTGACGGAAAAATATTTAAAATTTTAGGAGTAAAATAGGAAATTCACATTTTATTCTCCTTCTTATATCAAAATCACTTTTGCAACATTATTTTTTACTTTTTAGCATCTTATTTCAAGATTGTTCAATTCTAAAAGCATTTCAATAACTTTAGTATAACTTGTTAGGAACCTGGTTCTCGTATAATAAATTTAAGACTTAGCACAAACAAAGAAACACTTGATCATTGTCTTCAAACGTGTGAAGCACATTATCCTATCAATTTTTAATTTTCTTTACTAAGCAACAAAGGTAATCAAACTAGAACTTTTGAGATAAAAAATGATGTCAAATTTCTCAGGTTGCTTTTATGAGGAATTCACCAACGGAATAACTTGAAATTTTTAGTATGTAAAATTTTTTCATAGGCGACACTCAATAATCATTTTTAGAATTTTCATAATTGAGTCTTAGGTTCCTCATTCATTACTCTGGTTTTTAAGAAGACAGAGGAGGTGATGGGTATATATATAATATAATTTTCATATATTGTCAAGATATACGATTCTTGATTAAGTTACTACAGAGCTTACGAAAGACTTTTATGTACTAAAAATCTCAAGTTACTCCCTTGGTGAATTTGTTATAAAAATAACTTAGAATTTTGAAATCTTCATGTATTTCAAAATTTATGGTCTGATTACCATTATGTTTAGTAAGGAAAATTAGAAAATTTTAGGATGGTGTGTTTTACATGTTTGAAGACAATGATCAAGTGTTCTCTTGTTTGTACTGAGTTACAGATTCTTTATACGAGACTCAAGTTACTAACAAGTCATACGAAGATTATTGAATTGCTTTGGAATTGAAGAACTTTGAAATAGAATGCTACGAAGTTGAAAATAATGTTGTAAAAGTGGTTTCAATATAAGAAAGTGAATAAAATATGAATTTCTTACTTTACCCCTAAAATTTTAAATATTTTTAAATTTTTCCGTCAGCTTTAACGGTCAGGGACCAAATGCGACACTTCGCTCATAACTGAGGGATTAAAAATGGATATGGTCATAACTCAGGGACTGAGTCGTCGCTACCATTATAACTCAGGGACCAAACTCGCAATTTTCCCTATTTATTAATAATGCTTGGCGATGGGCATATTGATTTGCCCGCAGATATTATAATTGAGATTATATTGAGGTTTCCTGTGAAATTCATTTATAGATTTAAGTGTGTGTGCAGAGATTGGTATAATGTAATAGAAAGTCGTGAGTTTAGGGAACATCATTATGCACTGCAAAATGATTCAACATTTATCATTGAGGATTATTCGGGTATCGTAAAGATCTTTGCAGAACAAAATTTGAGAGTTGTGGAAAATATTAAGATGTCAGTGTGAAATTATTGTGAAACCCTTGTGAAAAATGTTGATAAGATGCAGGTGTGGAATGAATGTGAAACCCATCCGTGTCGTGGCATATTCCTTTTGCGCTTTTATAGTAATCGCTTTGGTATATTGAACCCTACAACTAGAGACTTCAAACTTCTCCCGAAGATGCCCGATGTTGTTGCTCGTGCTCCTTACAAGATTATGCTTATGGATTAGGTTGGGACCCTAGTAGAGATGAGTACAAGGTTGTTTTCTTCGACTATGATGGTCTAGGTGGCTTGACAGATCAATTGAATAGTGATTCTCTAGTTGTCGCGGTATATTCATTGAAGAGCGATTCTTGGAAACTTCTCGACTCTCCTCCGCCTAAATTGAGAAGCAGATGCATTAAAAATAGTAAGGATTGGAATATACACATAAATGGGTTTTGTTACTGGCTAACATCATATGGCCACCATCCTTCACTAGTGTCTTTTGATGTGGCTCGAGAGAGATTTGGGATGGTGACATTACCCCCTAAAGTGATGAATGGAAATCACACAGTCCTTTCCACTTACTACAATTCACCAGCATTGTTGTATTGGAGGAGATATGAGGTGATGGAGATTTGGGTTTTGTAACAACAACAACAATATTGGACAAAAGCTTTCAGCTTTAGACAAATGGATCCTGAAATAAATGCAATAGGAATCTGGAACAACACTCATGTTTTGCTGCAAAGAGGATATGCAAACAAACCTTCGAAACAATTTTTTATGTATGATATGAATAATGACCATCATGAAGAAGAGAAGGTGGTCTTCACAAGTGACCATCGACTTACAACTTTTCCCAATTATAAAAAGAGCCTATTCTGCCCAACCAAGATGGCTAAGGATACAAACTTGTAACTACAATGTCACCGAGTTCGAATCCCAGTCCTCTTGCTTTGAGCTGATCAGCTATGGATAACACTAGGTTGGCTTACCTCCTTGTGATTCTTTGTCTGTTAGAGTCACAAGGCGAGGTTTATCTAGTGCACCTATGACATTTTCACTCTTATATTTTCAATGTAAGACTCTATCTTTAATTTTCCATTCTCTAGAAGTTTTTACTAATTTTCCATCTGCAATAAAATGAGGTTGAATGAAAAACATTATGAATATCAGACTAACCATTTCTCAAATTTGCTGCCTTCCATTTGCACTGCATTTCTTTATCACTGAATTCATCCCTTCCCTTGTGCTTCTGCAACTACCTTTACCCTTTACCTGTAACTGCAAAAGGTTATGCATGCAACTATCAACTTGGACAAATTTAAATTGGTGAAGATGAATCAGAAATAAGTCATGATTTAACCACCTATGAGGGAGTACCAAAATTGTCAAACAATATAATAATACTCCTTTCTGAAGGTACATGCATGAGTTCAAGATCATATGATCAAACTTTGTGATACTTGTATTTCTGCCCTATATTAAATCTACTTAGTCTACTGCCCACTCCTTCTCGCACCAGCGTTCTCACTGCCTCGGCCCCTTCTTTCAGTGCTTCATCCACCTGTTACAATATGCCCCACCCAAAGGATTATATTTCAACTAGAACTGGCTTATATATGTTTTACGCCTAATGAAAGCCCAACATAAAGGTAGTTGATGTTCATTCTTACCTGTTTCCGCTCTGTTTCACTGAATTTCTGGAGAAGAAAAGCCTTCATATCCATTGCTCCCGGTGGGTTTCCTATTCCTTCACATGTATGTATGTTTTCAGAGATTCGATGTCTAGTAGTTAGTTTATATTACTGCCCATATGGTTAAAGATATTCATGCAGACTGACCTATGCAAAGTCGTGGAAATTGATGGCAACCATCCAGATGCTCCATTACACTTTTCACCCTATCATTCAAAGAAAACAGTGTTCATACTTCTTAACAACTCACACTGGCAACACCCTAATAATTAATATGCAAAGTGAATACTCCCTATAATATAGGGGTGCAGCAGATTTAATCACACAATTGTTTGGGAAATATCACACTACAGATCTTTTTGTATCGATTTTGTGTTTGCAACAGATTTGCAAAAAATAATAATAATAATAATAATAATAATAATAATAATAATAATAATAATAATAATAATAATAATAATAATAATAATAAAATAAAGAAGATGTTTGCAATGAATAGAAGTGTTCAAGCTTTAACAATTCTTTTCTAAGCAATATCCAAAAATAATACCCGTTATGATGACCATGTCCTCGCTTGGGCTTAAGCCTCAAAACACCATTTGGTAAACTCATCTCGTCATGAACCTAAAAGGAGAGAAAGAACTCCAGCAAATTTATAAAATGCAATGCAGAAATTCATTTATAGCAATATTTAATTATCTTGATTGAAAACCTCCACACTCCAAACAATCAATTTGACAATATGGAAAAAACTTGTCAGTCATACCAGTAGGATATGTCGCAAGGGTACTTGATAATATGCAGCAAGTTGTCCAACCTTGTCAAATAGAAAATACAAAATAATATTTATACCAAATGCATTAAAAAAAAATTATACAATCTAATGACACCAACTGAGGGCATAAAACTTAAATTTTCATACATAAACACCAGATGGATGGGAAAAACAGAATGAAACAAATAAAATGTATTTAATCTGTAAATATGCATGTAATCTATATATGAGGTGCCAACTGCTTGAATGCTGCAACCTAAGAGGGAAAATATGTGTTTAGGACTGTAGTGGTGCTAGAAGCTGTTAAGCAAGAAGTTCACATCCATAAATCACATCAATTTAAGAAGGAAAATATGTACATGGAAGAACAGTAATTGTGCTAGAAGCTATGGAGCAAGAAGTTAACATCCATGAATCGCTCAGTTTAAACAGACCATGAGGTCATTATTCTAAAATAATATGATTTGATAGTTCTTCTTTGTAAAATACTACTAGAAAACAAATATACCATGGAGTTTAATTTATAAAATGGATGGCTGCTGAGAACAAACCGATTCTCCACTGAAATTCATATAAGTCTGAGGCTTTGCTAATACCACTGGCACCTCTCCAATAGAACCTGTACTAATTGCACAAAAAAACTAAATAAATAAACCTTCAATGCTCATACAACAACTAGGGCATGAAGTAATTAATTAAGGGGGGAAGGCAACTAAATAATCACCTATTCCAATCAATGCTTTTGACTGTATTGTGTTCAACAAAATGCCCTCTTCTTGAGAAATCTGATCAATCATTTCAAAACCAACCTACTACCAAAGCCACATCAGTTTAACATGAATTTATATGACTTTCAAGAAATGTTTAAAAAATGCTACCAAAATTGAAGAAAATGGAACTATACAAACTAGATTATCACATGGTGAATGCATTTACATTGTGCCGCGTTCCATGGTACTTGTTTCCAGGGTTCCCCAGTCCTGCGACCAACCATGGAGTATACTCAACTTTGGCTCCATTAGGCTCTGGCAGTGAAGCTGACGCTCTAATCCTCACAGGAGCTAAATGTCTTGGATGAGAACAGGGGCATCTTGGATAGGGTACCATACAACTTTTAGCAGGAGATAAAGAATACAACATTGACCTAAAATTCAACAAAAGTAAAGAATAAACAAAAATATCAGTATTTATCAAAATGTCTAGTTTAAACACAAACATCTATTCACCCCACTCAACATAGCCAAGAGAAAGATGTTTTACGAAATTGAATGGGAATTAAATTTAATAGCTTTACAAATCTATAACTAGGAGTATATGAACCCTTAATATCAGTTCCAAAAAGCCTTTCTTAAAACAAGCCAGACAATAATAACTATCATGTTAAGAGAAGTGAGAAATTAAGAGAAACAAAACCTTCTCTTTGCTTTCTTTAAACAATGCCTATTACACCAACTGAATCAGTGTCAAAGCAGTAAATAAATTATATTATATTAAGTAACAAATTTTGTATGTGAAATCATACTCATATACTTATATATGGATTCAGCAGGTAACTGTTCTACCACTCCACAATCACAACCTGAATCTCATATTCATATATATATTTGCATTGTCTAACTACTGAAAAATGGAAATAAGAACTATTACGGAATATAATTTAGTGACCGAAAATGTTAATAATTTTTCTCCAAACATGACCGTGAAGCCATTCTCATTCTCATTTGAAATAACAAAAATTTACAATATAACAGAAAAACTTACATGAAAGTCGAGGGCGAGCAAGGACGACAAGGCAGGCGGTCGTCTCTGAAGCCTCTTATCTCTCTGCCTGTCACCGACGAGTGATGAAGAATTGAGCGAGTCGGGCGGGAGTGAGAGCGGAAGGCGTGACGGAGTAAGGAAGACCAGACCAATTGCCTATTGCCTATTGCCTATTCCTATTCCTATTTCCTAACAGTGTAGCTGTGTAGACTGTAGTGTAAGGAATAAGGATAGACCCCCGTATCTACGTCCTCTTGCCCTTAAAAAGAAAAAAATTGTAATTTATACTCTCACAAGTACATCAATTATTAATATTACTCCTAGACTATTAGTAGTATAAGTGTTGTCTTTCAATTTTCAAAGCCTGATATATATATTGCCCATTCCCTAATAGAAAGAGGGAGAAACATTATTGTTGGTGGGAGGAGAACAAATGAAAAATAAAAAAACATGATCTTCGAACAGGGAAATCAACGAATGACCACATTTATACCACTAATAATTCAAGAGAGGGACAATATATGTCACATTTTAAAAATTAATGGATAACATTTACAACACTAATAATTCAGAAGTGACATTAATAATTAACATATTTGTGAGAAATATAAATTACAATTTTTTCAAAATTAAATTAAAAATAACATTACTCAAATCTCGTTAACTGAAGAAAATTATATTTTTGTTATTCAAGTATTTATATGAGATCATGATTCTTGAAATGACCAATTGTGTATTATTGACCTTTTAATTTTCCTAGATGTCTTTTCAAAAAAAAAATTCCTAGATGTCAGTTTTGATTTTTTTTAAATATATCTTAACTATAATATAGTCATATGGTTTGGTAAACAATTATTGTTACAATTATTATTTTGGTGAGCAATTATTGTTACAATTATTATCTCTATCCTTATTATTATTGTATTCTTTAATTTTTTGGATCTTCTATATTATTATTTAGAAAATGGTGATGATGATTAATAGTCATTTATATTTATAAATAATTGTTTGGTCTTTAAAGGTCAATTGTATGTTGTTACATCTAGAGTTAGAAATCTCAAAGGTCTAAAAATTTTGATCCGTGGTGACTCTGAAAATTGTAATTCAATTACTATTGTAGTTTACTAAGTTCTTAAAAATTTGTAATATTAAATACTATGTACGGAGTATTAAATTTTTAATATAGTTTAAGATTTGTAGTAATCACACACCTATTTTCAAAAAAAAAAAAAGTAGTAATCACACACCTTAAATATCAATTCTTATTTTAATTGTAAATATATTTATGTTCATAATTTTATCATAACAATTCACACATAATTATTAAATAACAAAATTTTTATATATGAATAAACCTCATATAGGGTATATTTTTATAACATATTTTCTGTATATCGCACGGGACAAATACTAGTATATATATAATATGATAGTTTAAACTTTTGGTTCCACAATCTCTTATGTGACTAATGTTAACAATCATTGTTATCCAAAGATCAAAATTACCAGCCTTTCTATAAATACATTGATAACAATTACTATTTTTTCATCATTTTAAAAAATTCAAGCGGCATAGTTGTAGCTCTCCTAAATGAAAAATTACAGATTTAAATCTCAGTAGGACATTGACTCTTTGTGCTTTAGTAAGTTAAGAAAGTATGTATGGACATATACTACATTACAACAGAGTTAGTAGTACTAAAAAAAAAAAAATAGTAAATCAGCTATCAACCAAATCATTCTAAGTTACATCAAGAATTGTCCCATAAGAAAAAATGTATAGGATTTACTTATCAAAAGCTACTACTAGCACAACAACAACAACAGCAAACATCTTATTTCCAGGGTAACAACCAACAGGTGCACTATTACAGAATTCTATCTATTTAGTATTTACACAAAATCTTTTAACAGAGTTAGCTGGATGGCTTTGCAGTTTGCACCAAGTATTTTGGAAAGCTCCTTTATCAGAGGCTTCTCTTTATAGTCTTCTCCCCTTTCCAAATGCCATTTCTTCGACGTGTCTTCCGCCTGAAACACAGCTCAGTTTTAGTTTCACAGCAAGCTGAATGGTTAAGATTATGCATTTCACAATGATTTCGGCCAAAACTGTTCTTATTTGGCTTACCCAAGTTCTGAAGGGACTCAGTTGCTCCTTGACTGCTTCTAATCTTGGATGAATAATGTCTTTTCCTTTGGTCCGTATATCATCAGCCTGTTCAAAGAACACGATGATATATCACTCAAGAATTACAACGGGGCATTGCAAAGTGATCCATAAATAAGTAGGTCCATGAAATCCCCCGGTTAGACCTTCCCAGTTCCCACCGAAACGAAAGGTCTCTCAACTAGGCTATAGTGCACATGGGTCAAACCACACTAAAAGATTGAATTCAATCAATTAGCTAAATGACCCTATAAACCCATATATTCTCTCTTATTTTTTCAATGTGGGACTCTTAACATATTTAAACTATCACAACTCGGACTCTGAATGGCTTTTAACTTGTTTCACATTTTCCATGTCTCGGCAAAATGCTACCAAAGATGAAAAGTGTGTTTTGGGAATCATAATGCAAGCAATATATTGTCCATATGTCATGCTTAACAAATTGAGAGAAAATATTGCCACTTCTGATTTTACCTTCTACTTCCCTCGCATGTACCACTAGTTACATCACTATATTTTTACTGTTTTACTGATACCCAAGACAACATCTATGAGGATTTCGGGTAGGTGAGAATGTGAAATGGATTCTATGCTTACATTGTGCAGTTCCAGCTTTGAGGCTGCCAATCCAAATGCCAAGGTGGCACCACCGAATACAATAGCAGTAGCACCAGCAAACGCCTTGGCAACTACATAGAACAACAAAATTAATTTTACACCAAATGACAGTAATTAGGAATTACGTTGGTTCACAGAATAGAAAGCAAATTATAGTTTCGCAATAATAGTGGTAGTAACTTTTTTTTTTTTTTTTTTTGGATCACTAGGAGGGGATAAGGGTAACCCAGACTTAGTTTCGTCTCTCAAAGATTCTTCTTAGTCGAGGGATCCCCGACTTGTCATTCTCAATAGCTTGTCCCAAATCAAGCGTAGGCTCATTCCATTCCAGCCATTTCATTGGCAGAGACACCGCTAAATATTAAATATAATGTGTATTTACCAATGTCAATTATAGCTTAGGGACATGAAGTGAGCAGGACCAACAAATAGGGACGAATGCTAAAATTACACTTAGGGACGAAGAGTGCAAGTTCCCCTTATATAAATAAAGAGTTTCAGTAAGTCCTATATTCATTAACTACAAGTCCATATAAGACAAGTAAGCAACAATCATGCATCAATGAGAATATTAGCAAACCATATTTATTATTATTAAAAAAAAAAAAAAAGGATTAACAGGGGTATATCTGTCACGTCGCAACTCATTTGCAGTTGAGGCTTGCAATGAGTTCTCGGAATAAGGCATCTGCCATCTAGAAAAATACATAGAAAGAATTTATCTATAAATGAAGATAAAGACAAAATCTGGAGTTGTTTTTAAGAGAAATGCTTTCTAAACATATGAGAAATAATAGCATTCAATTTCAATTATTAAAGATATAGCAGACTAGTGGCAATATATCATATATCCACCCCTCCTAAACAAGCTAAGACTTAAAGAGGATTATGCTGTTTCTGAGATTCATCTGAACTAAAATTCAAGGAACAAAAGTTGTGTTTTCAAATTTTGAAGGAAATTGAAGAGAAAAAGAAAAGAAAAAAACCTTTTAGGTCCAAAGGTGACTTGGGGGAGAGAAACATAAGCTTTGAGAGGGCACAGAAGAAGCGGAATTGGGGTCAGTTCTGATCACCCATTTGGTAGCTGCGGTGAGAGACGAATCGGAAGCGGTTGTTGCAGACTTGGGAGATTGGAAGATCTCGGGCGGCAGTGAATGTCTTAAAACCTCCGGCAGAACATCGGCGGCGGTCGGATTCTTCGCTCCGGGCGATAGAATTAGCGGCGGTGGGCGATGAAGAAGGAAATTTCTTCTGGGCGAGACGAGTGACGGCGTGTTTGGATTCTTGCAAGAAATACGCGCCCTCTGTTGCTGCTAATCTTCCCGCAAGAAAGCTCATTTTCACACACACTCTCTCTCTTCCTATAATTTCTTCAGTTTATCTGTTTTGACTGCTGCGCTCTTCAAATTCATATATGACGGGTTTATATATAGCTCTGAGGGGAGAAATGAGAACTGAGAAATCCTTCTGTTTTTATTTTTCCAACTTTGTGATTATATTTTAAACTGCATACGCTGAATTCAGCACTTACGTGTATCAATTAAGTAATAACCATTTCACCGTCAAACTTTAAAAATATAAATTACTTGATTTCACGGACATACAAATTATCATTATTATTAAAAAAGTCGATGTAATAAGATAAAAGTATTTATAAAATAATATCACATCAAATAATGATTATAATTATTGTCTATTGTTCTTTTTATTAAATCAATCAAAACGTGTCACGTTACCATGAAATAAAAAATTAAAAAGAAATTCAATATTAAAGAAACTTTGTTTTTGTTTTTAATGATATAATGTTTGTTACTTGTTAGTGATCTCTCGCAATATATATATATATATATATATATATATATATATATATATATATATATATATATATATATAATGTGTCCGGCTAGTGCTATATGTGCATGGTTTCCTTTGGAGGAAATCAAAATACACTATCTTCTTTTTTCTCCATCCTCCCCTATATATTGGACCCACACAAAAATCAAGAAAGAGGAAATGGGAAGAAGGGGGACAAAAAAAAATGTCAAAAATAAATAAATAATAATAATAAAACAAGTCTTTAAACGCGCCCAGCGGACTGATTGGGCACTTGTTTGCCTTGCACTCGGCCAAGCGGAGAAACAAGGAAAATCTAGTGACCCACTGACCCACAATTGAGACCAAAAATCAAGTTCTCCCGCAAAGAGTTTTTTCTCTCTCTTTCTTCTCTCTTTTTCTTCTCTCACGAAATAAACTTAAAAAATTGTGTAAAAACTTTTTTCTCTTTCTTCTCTCTTTTTCTTCTCTCACGAAATAAACTTAAAAAATTGTGTAAAAACTTTTTTCTACTACATAGACTCACAAATCATACTCCCTAAATTTTACTCTCGGATACTGATTGTCTACTTTCAATACAAGTGTCTACATCAAAATTTTATGTGCGAGTAAAAAATTAGAATCCATGTAGTATTTCCCTTTTAAAATGTGCTGTGATGCTCGATTATGTAGTTTACAAGAAAAGAACAGTCAGTCAGAAGTCAGAACCACAAAATCCTTGATGCCCAAGTTTGCTTAGTCAACCACTCTATTCATAGCCTCACTAATAATAATAATAATATTATTATAATAATAATAATAGAAAAAAATCATGTATGTGATGAATTAAATGAAATCAGTTTGCCTAGACTCAGAATATGAACAAAAATAAACTGCTATTTATTGCCATCTCATTTTAAAGATTTTGGTGCAGGAAAAAAAAAATGCAATTCGTATTGCTGAGTACACAGTACATCCATTATTTTGACAAAATTCTCAGGGAAAATTTCAGCAAACTTCCTCTCAAAAAAGTAGTTCAAAAGAAATCTCAGGAACTCCAAATTCCTGCTCTAACCAATAGAGATATATATGGAGAGCCTCAGTTGGGTTAAAAGCATGAAGTAGAACTAGTACAAATAAGATAATATTGCAGTAGAGCACAACTTGTGTGATCTTTCTTTGTCATGTGAACCTACTACAATCCCAGATCCTTCTCAATCTTTTGGATTTGGTTAAGGAATATCCATGTCATCTGCAAAAGCACATGTATCGTTTAGAGTAAGAGAATAATAAAAGTGAAATATGCCTGGCTAGAGAACTGAGAGTTACATACCATGACGTGGGGAGCAATCCTAACACAATACACTGGAAATCCGGTGTAAAATTTCAAAGGCCCTCCTGCCTTCAATGTTTTCATGGCGCAGTCAAAAGAACCAGTATATGGGTATTTTCCTTGAGCATCTGGTTGCATCTTCTGTATTTGTGTTTTGACAAAGTCAAATGGTAAACTGCAAGCAGCAGCAAAGAACCCAGAAACACTACTGGCACCTGGAAGGAAGAAAAAATAGGATTTTTAGTGGCAGAAAACCACAAATCAGGCTTGTAAAGAAATGAAACTGGCAGCACATATTTCTGAGAGGGAGTGTATTTCTTTCTTGTTAATACACAGAATTCATAAAGTGGAATATGCAATGTGACTGCAAATTGGTACATGCATTTGTCCTCCATGCACCACCACCAACACAAGGTCCTTATCCTACATTCCTCAAACCAGACATCAGCACAATGTAACATGTGATTTATTTGTATCTCACCTACGACAGTAGCAGCCTCACCCATACCAAGGGAATCCCTAAAGAACTCCACACTTTGATCATAAGAGGCAAGCATCCCCATGTTCAGTGCCATTGCTCTCACCACAGTTGGCCCAGCACCCTTCCAGAGGGCTAAAACTCCTTCATCAGCAACAATGCGAGAAAGTGCATTAAAGGCATTTGTGTAGTTACGCCGTTGGGCAGCAGGTAAGGTGGCATCAGCCTGCATACGAATGAGTGATAAATCAGCTGGACTGCCAACACATGCTCCAATTGCACCAGCAGTCAGCCCACACAAAGCCTTCTGATACAAAGGTAGGGGCTTCCCATCATTTGCTTCAATAGCCTTGTTCGTCAAAATTCTATTATGAAAAAGTCACCAAATAGGCAAAAGTCCAATTCATTAAAATCTTCAACTTTTTAAGGTGTATTGATTAAACCAGTCAAAACAAACAAATAAAATCATATATTATGTCATAACAAAAAAAAAAAATTAATAATACAAGCCACCCGCTGACATATATCATATATCATGTGCATACATACAGAAGAGATAAAAGTGAAAAATCGCACACCAATAAATTTATTGCCCTTGCACCCCAATCATCAAAGGATATCCTTATTATATGTTCAATTCAATTACTATTAGCATGTTTATCACTAACACTAATTAATTGTAAATATTTTACTTATTTACTTATTAAAATAAAAATTTAAAAATTAAAAAAAAAAAAAAAAACATTGACACTACAACATCCCCAAGTTGCTGAAAGAAAAACTATGTTACCAAATACTGATTCTTGAACGTAAAAGAAATAAAGAACTGAAAATTAATGCAAATATAAAGAACTAATGGATATTAGGTGTAACAGTACCATCAAAGTTAATACCAGCAAATATCTCTATTAATTCAATTTGGGATACAGAAAGGTCTAGTTAAAAAACTCAGACATCTCAAAATCATGCTTTGCTGTTTCAGTCCTTGGAATAGGTTATTGACTAGGGTGAAAATAAAGTTTCCAACTAAATATGCCATTTCAAAGGAATAAAAGAAGCATGAATGCATGATCATGAAATGCTTGGGTGACACCACTATACTATTAACTGGAAGTCCATAAAAGATAAGAAGAAAATGGCATCTTCTCTAAGTGCAATTAGACAACAGAGGCCTTTCATTTAGAAAGGCAGCTCTAATGCTTCTAATACCTCTCCTGCTGCTTCTATGCTTCAAATCTCATACTAAAAAGTTCCCAAATTTACATACTACAACCAAAGATAACATTCTCTCAAGTTTCAACCATCTTAATGCATCACCAGCAGGTTGAACAAATTTCACCACTAATAAGCTCTTATTTAGCAAATGAAGGCATGGAATTAGTAAACATGCGTATTAAATATGCATATAAATCACCTGAATGATCCCAGTCTAGCAGTTGTATATGTAGCTTGTCTAAGCAGCCCCGCAGACAAACCCTGCTCCATATGATAATGGTTGTTAGAAGGAGGTAAGATGCTCTTATAGCGCAAAATCTCATATATAACAGTAAAAGTAAGAAGGGTTTTACAGTTGCACACCCAAAGTTTTTGAAGACACAATGAGCATGCCTCTATTGCTTTTAGCACAAAGCTTAAAGCAATGCAATTGCTTTCTCACACTAAAGTGAACCAAGAGGGTAAAGAGAGAATATTTGTCATCACACTAAAACAGTGACTACTTCCATTTCAATCCATGTTCACAGCTAAGAGGATAAATAGAATACCATGCATGGAATGCTTCAACAAGCTGCGGTGGTAAGAATGACATCATGTATTTATGTAAACCCTGTATTAAAAAAGTGACAAGCCTATTTTGTACTTAATCAAGCTTACAGTAATGCAAATTGTTTTGCAAAACCATAAGAGAACAGGTAGCATGTCAATATGAAACTGCAAACTGAAAAGCAGATCTCAATTCACATTGGCCAAAATCATTCTCAATAGGACCTAAGATATGGAAGATCACTTCTAACATGAATTCAAATTCATAGTTTCATTACTTTCAGTTTCTTCTCATGTTTATTCACCTGTCGTAGAATTTTTAACATGTTTTTGGAGGTGCAGGTTGCATGAATGCCAACTCTATTACTTTCAAAATGACAACGGTAATGCTTGATATTTGTAGACCACAGCTTGAGAGTTCCAATTAAACATACGTATTCACATCAATGAAGTGTTCTTGTTTCTCTAGAAGCTTTTAGTTTGTTCAGTTCCTGCATTTAATTCATATTTCATATGGATTTTGTACAAAAAGAAAGGGAGAATTTTAAAGCAGATTAATGCAGCAAACCGGAGTAATGAGTGAGAGAGAGAGAGAGAGAGAGAAACAAATGTGTAGTAGGAGAAATAACAGATGAAAAATCCAAGGAATAATAGGGAAGAGGAAGCAAAGCAAGGGAGGAGGAGAAGAAAAGAAGAGAGAAGGAAGAAGCCAAAAGATTTGAGAAGAAAAGTGAAGAAGAAGAAGAAGAAGAAGACAAAGAAAAAAAAAAAAAAAAAAGGATAAGACATCTAAGAAAGTTCAGAAAGGAGGGGAATAAGACACACATGAACATCAAGAAGGAGAAGAAGACATGCAAATGGCTGGAAGCTGTGTAGAGAAGAAAAAGACAAAGAGGGAGCATTCTTTAGCAGTAAGAGTGGCCTAACTTTTTTGTTTTTTTTCTTTGGACCATTGACTTGCCTGTTACCAACTGGCTTCATCCCTTCAGGGAAAAATCACATAAAACTGATTTTGTAAATTTCCTTGCTTTGTTGAAATGAAGCAACATCACTTGGGGAAGCAATCACTTTTAACAAGTCAGTCCACTCCATCACCAACCACATACCCAACCCCCCTCAAAAAAAAAAAATCAAGTCCTAAGGATTGTGCAATGACAAGCTAACATACAGGAGGAAATTGGAATGTATGATGCAATAGTTTAGGGTGGACTAGCAAGTTTCCTTGTCCCATTATATCAATATTAGACATCTAAAACCAGAACATTACAAAAGCATTCAATTCAGTGCAAGCCTAAAAAACTCCAACCAGTAATTCTCTATTTGTACATAGAGAGATCATGCACAATATTTATGGTTACAGCTGAAAATGGCAGACATAACCAAGATAGTTTGAGAAGAAAAGTAGGACAGTCATGGCTGCCATATACATGGCAACTTGATTTGACTGGTGAGTAACAGAATATTGTGGATCAAAGAAATACTAAAGTGCCTCAGCTCATTAATTAAAAGCATCAAGTGAAGGATAATAACCTTGTAAAAGGCACCAAAACCCTCATTTTTAAGCATGTTCTTGGTCACATCTGCTGCTGATCCCTGGCCCAGTTGTATTCTCACCTGCAATCGTGAAACAGAAAATTCAGATCCATTAAAAGACATGGACCAGTACGGAGCAAACATAACTCCACAAAAACGAATTAAATCAGCAATTTTACAACGAGATCCATGCTCGTGTATAAGTCAATACTAGTCCTAACATTCAACATAAATAAGAAACAATTCCAGAAATAAGAAACAAATTTGATACAAAACTAAAGTAAGGAATGCAAAGAAAGAGTTGGTCGATCTGACAAGTGACAACCAAACACCTATCAAACAGATCAATCGCCAAAAAAATAATGAAGAACAGGAAACCGATCTGTAGAAATGAACATGTATACACGAATGTATGCATGTCTACACATCGATTAAGCAATAAAAGTACCTTGATCATGTCAATAGGCTGGATGACGCATGTGGCGAGCATACCGGAGCAGCCTCCATTGACGAAAGGCTTGACGGTGGACCAGATGCCGGCGGCGGGCTTAGGCTTCTGATCTCCCATTTTCGTCTGATTTCTGAGCTTCAGATAACGAGGTAGGAAGAATGGGGTTTGGAGGGTTGGAAGGAAGGAAAGGTTTGGTTTAATTGGTTATATATACACACACACCCAGCACTCAGCACTCAGCACTCAGCACTCAGCACTGGCAGGCAGCATCGCTTCCGCTTGGTTATGGTTATATATAATTGGAACTTCCAACATTTAGGGCGCGTTTGGTTCATCAACTCGCCTTTTCAAATTTTAACATTCATAAACAACATTTTACATTTACCATCTTCATTTTTTTTAAACTCATTTATAAAATTTATTTGTGATCAAAATGTATGAGCGTCTCAAGACTCAAGAGGATTACTAATTCATAAAATTACACAATATTTAACATTTTTTTAAAATAAGATTTGTATCAATATCACCAAAATAAATTATAAATTGTTTCAAAATGTTCCACATAACATTGTAACGTTCACATAACCAAAATAAATTATAAATTGCTCCTTGTTCGAATACTGGTCGGGAGGTGTGGGACTCAAATATTCATCATTATATTCGTGATTTGATTTCGTAATAATAATTCACTTTGATGGTTGTTTTCAAAAAAAAATAATTAATATAAAATTTAACATGAACTTTAATCAATTAATTAGAATCACGCATTGGACATGCATTTTGATGAAACGGTACACTTAATTTACAATATATATTCAATAGATTAGAAACTATACCTATTATCTTAAAAAAAAAAAAGAGGATTTGATTTTGTTTTTGAATGTGCATTGCGCCAATACACTAAAATTACAGTGAAGCACACCATGAGACTAGATAAAATCAATAATTCATTTCTAGCGGAAGTGGCAACAAGAGGAAGCATGGACTTCACGCCAATTAATAAGGTTTTGTATTGTAATGATATTACATTTTCAGTAATTTAAATTCACAACAATCGAATATTCCCTAAAAAATAATCTACCATTTCGTGAACCAAACGACCCTAATGCAATATCAGTGTTGCTATACACCAACATAGAATCACATTTCATGATTTCAATGGCCACATTAAAAGTAAAATCGATATTGATCATAGCTTCTTTTATAAACACTAACCATTTTTAGCTTAATTATACATTTTCAATTACAAATGCTAGAAAAATATATAAGTTTTTAATCCCTCAATAATTCACTACTAATTCTCTTAGTCAATAATAATATCATTACAATACATCCCTAACTTTTCAAATAAGTTATAATTTTAATTCAAAAGCAATTACTTAAATCATAACCAAAATGCCACTATAAGTTCTATAACGTAAAGTCTAGTCTTGTAAGTTTTGGGATTAAAGATAGGAGATTCAAATGCACGCACGATTCATGGCATAATTTAATAGTAAATTATATTCATTTCCAAACATTTTGGCCACGTTTGAGCCAGCAGCCATGCCACCACCAAAGTCAAGTTGTCACCAAATTGCACAAAAACAGTACTTTCGGTCCTGTAATTAATTTTGGTTACTGGGTCTTGAAAGGGGTCAATCTCCAGTCTCTCAGATGAGTTTTAACGCTAGCTAAGTAGCTAATGTAATTGAGCTCAACACAAATGACTACCAAAACTGAAGGAAAACAAAACTAGGTACTTAGGTATAATTTTGAATATCAAAATTTTACTTCTACAAATAGAACAATCACATTAAGAGCACTCAACTCGCTGCCGTTTCGCAGAAATAACATCATCGCTCTCTTGATTAACACCAGCTAACTCTTTGTTTTCGATATCGAAAGTCCAGCCAGGAAAATCGGACTCTGAGAACAAAGAGGTTGGTGGTACTTTGTAGAATGCCAGGGGGACTTGTTTAACCCTTCTCCTAATCTGTGGGAAAAACAGTTTAAGTTGAAATGCTTAAATGCAGCAAATTAGAAGGAAAAGATTAGCTCCATTCCTTAATCCAACTTATTATTAATAATAAAGATTTAACTGAACTTTGAATTTGAGGTCGCATTCTAGGTAAAGGCAGAAAGAACTATACCTCATCACCAAAAATTGTTGCATAAGAACCAGAACTGAAATCTTTTACTGCTATTTCAGTGGTTTTTGCTCTGACGGTTAAATCATTTTCAAGCGATAAAACAAATCTGGAAGCACATGAAAGCAGCAAAAGGAAAAAGGAACTTAAACCAGAGGAGAATAAACTGATAATGTGCACTTTATAGGGCGTCATGGATATAGATATATACCTTGAAACAGGAGGACAGTAGTGATGACGAAGAGTATCAATCTCCCAAAGAGAGCTACCTGCTCCGGCAGTTTTAACAAAAAACAAAACATCATTTTCACAAATAAGTAATGTTTTTTCAAGTAAGGTCTAAAGAAGAAACCAAATTTTTAATGCAAAAATTGCATTTTTGCTCATGAACTCCCAACAAATTTAGATAAAGATAATAGCTCCTCAAAAAGCAAAAAAGAATTAGCCCTAAACAACAAATATTTGGTTACACATGAAATGGTCCATCACTAACAATCAGAATGGACTAAATAACAATAAAACAGACCATGCATATGGTTTAGAGGCAATCATACTCTCGATGGATCTTTTAAAATGTCTTCTCAAATCACATAAAGAAGGTTTTAAAAATCAGGGAATTGAGCTGAAGCAGGAGAAGCTTACTCATGGCATTAGCCCTCAAAGGATCCCTCTCTTCCTCATCAAAAGGATCAATGCCCAATCCATTAACAGAGATTTCTCTGCTAGCATCAGCAGTAACATCAGTCTCTCTCTCTGCTTCTGAATTTTCTTTAGTTGTCTCACCAGTATCGTCCTGCAAAAGAATATTGTCACTTTAGTAACATCTGTATGGTTAATGGTTACGTAATTGGTGATTGTATTCAAAGGCTACAACGAACTGGCAACACTACATAGTAGGACAGTGTCCACACCTGATGTACTAAGCAGTTTATTGATGGATGTCTCCTTAAAAGGTTGTGGATTAAAGCAGTAATAACAAGAGATCCTGAGGGAGGAACTGAAAGTGAAAGCCTGCTCAATTTTTTGCAGAAAGCAGCAGCCAAATATGCAGGAAGAAGTGGTGATTTCAGGCAAGAATCAAGAAGCTGCAAGTCGAACTCTCAGGTCAGAATCCAAAAATAATAATTTTCGCCCCCTATATAAATGTTTGCCAAGTGTAAATGAGAAATACCAAAAATTCAGAAAGCAATTTTATCTTTCTATATAAAAAGATTAAATAGATGGGTGCAGATTTAACCTTTTTCAATAAAGAACAAGTAAAAAGTTATAGATGTGCCTATTTTCATCTAAGAAGTGAACAATCAACATCAAACTTTCAGTAATAAATGGAAAAACAAGGAATTTGCTATAACCTCAAAGAATTTTGCCCGATGTTTTGCCATAAAAATAGAAGGCTCTAGAAGAGCATATAGCTTTTCATAGAAGTTTGGATACTCTATACCATGTTGAGTCATGAGGATAAACAAGCTACTAAGAGCCATAACACTGACAACCCCACCAATATCATACGATCGTGTCAAGAAATCACTGCACGTATAAAGGTCAAGGAAAAAAAATACTTGTCATTCTGTCAACAATGCAAAAAATTCAAATTACGACATTAGTATATTGATTACCACAACATGATGGGCTTTGACAAGGGATGACTGCCTGATGAAGGCTAACCAGAACCTGATTACCAAACCAACAAAAATGTTAAGAACAAAAAATCAACACAATGTCTTCATGTAACTGATCATATAGTATGTGAATGTCCAACTTAAAAAGAAAAATGGGGACCATCTATCAATTCTAGACAAGATTCCTGACCATTTATATTTATGACTGGGAATTCAATTATTTGAAGTTGAAAACAAGTTTCAGAACAATCAGAGGGGATGTATATAGATCCTTTCTAACAAGGAGCATTTCTTTAACCCAAATCATTAGAGCTGAGAATGGATAGGTATTACACCACACTGATTGATAATGACAGAACCAAGATGAAAAGCAGGTGAATATTTGATACAATTTTGAAAATAACCTACTTTAACTTCAGTCTAGTAAGAGGTTTAAAAGAACAAATTTAAAAATTCAGACTCTATGTACAAAGAGAAATAACAATCCAAGTATGTAGCAAAGAACTGTCAGTTTTACCTCTTTGTACACATCAAGTGGGAGTGGTATTTTTAGAAATGATATCCATGCTTTTGTAAACTTCAGCTTCATCTTTTTAGCAACTTTCAGAGAAGGCAAAACCTGAAGGCAGGAAAATAGTTAACATCCTATATTTATTTATTTTTAAAAAAGCACAATAAATATTGATAAAGTAGGAAAAATAGCTGAATACGAATTTTACTTTATCACTAGAACTTTCAACTTTGCCCATCTTGCTTTCTGCTTTTGAATCCAAAGCATTTTCCCTGTTATTGTTTTTCCCAACAAAAATACCTGAATGGCAACAAACACAATTAGCAAAAAACAGTTCTACATGAGTTCCATTGAAATTTGAAATTCACATTGCATAATTAATTTTTATTCAAGATTATCAGTGAAATTACCTAGACCATTCCACATCTCATATTTTGACATTTGATCAAGACCATCTGGTGGTGGGATATGTGATAGCATATAATATATCTTCTGAACTGAAAGCTCCACACTTCAAAATAGAGGAAGAAGTTGAACAAGGTGTCACATGATAACTTATTTTGATAGGCCTCAACAAAATGAGAATCAACTCATAGTATTTAATGCTCACAAAGAGTCAAAAGACTATTAATCTTTTCACCATTTGCCTCGAAAAGCTATAATTATGTAATTAAAAAGGAAAACAAGTGAATCAAATGGAATACTCCAAACTGTTACGAGTACTGCAGCAACATCAGTTGTGAAATTAACGGAGCAGGAATTTAAAAATGCTCTTCAACAGATCAATCTGATACAAATCAGGCAGGAAAGGAAAGTTATCAAATCATTCTAGTGATAGAATTCAAGGAAGCATAGAATAAGGGATTGACTGATTTTATGGAGAGTGTAATTAGGAATTGAATAATTATGTAATCAATAATTGATGCTCCTACCTTATTTTACATATGGTAATAGATTATAAATAGGGACTATCTCTTAGAAGAGGGGGCATCCAGTAGAATTGGAACAATTAGCTCTAAGTAGCTGTGGGCAAGAATTTATTATTGTTGGAGGGATATTCTTTGAATTCCCTTGTTTTTCTTTCCTTTGGTTTTACTTTGGATATCATAATCCCCTAGATTTCTTGATCCTGTCTCTTTACTCTTATCAATTGGTCCGACCTGCCGGATAACATGACACAATTGGACTCAAGAGTTGACGCATTAGAGAAGAGTCAGGGAACAGGACACGCTGAATTGTATCAAGGACTCACCAAGTTGGAGGAATCTGTCGCTAAACTAACCAAGGCGGTTACCTTGTGGCTGCAAAGTAATGGGCATGACGTATCCAGTCTTGTCACCAAGCCTGGCTCCAAGATTGAATCCCCAATAGAAAAATCCCTCACCACCAAACCATCTCTCTACCCAGCCACCACAACTGGCCCCCAACTCACTACCATGAGGATTCAAGTTCCTAACTTCAATGGGACTGATCTGAGTGACTACCTTGCTCAAGAAGAGCATTCCTTTGCTATACAACAGACTCGTGAAGAATTCAAGGGCACAACAACCTTTGTTAGTAAGGAAGGATCAACATTCCATGTGTCACAACAACAAACCCCAACACTGAACTTTAAAGTGGATCTCATGGACAAATTCAATAGTGATCTCTCCACCCCTCTGGTTGAACAACCAATTGTTCTTCATCAAGTCAGCACTATGGATGAATTTGCTAATGAATACCAAGCACATGTCTATGTCATCCATTCACCGAAGCAGCAACACTGGTTCAATCTAGATCACGCTCAACATTGTAGGGACAAAACGGCCCAAGCCAAAAGGTGTGACTTAGTGTTTGCTAAGGGTAATAATGTGCTGCTTAAGCTCCAGCCTCATTGCCACTCTACAGTCCAACGTCGTATTAACGCAATGCTAGCTCCATGGTATTATGGGCCTTTTAGAATTTTGCAAAAATTAAGTGCACTCGCTAACAAACGTGTGCTACCACCCACATTTAGAGCACACCATGTTTTTCATGGGTCACAACTCGGGCATGTTAAACAACACCATGCTTTGCACTCCAGCCTTGAGGACAAGGCTGTTTCATTAGCGGTCGGTAATGATACAAATCAGGCAGGAAAGGAAAGTTATCAAATCATTCTAGTGATAGAATTCAAGGAAGCATAGAATAAGGGATTGACTGATTTTATGGAGAGTATAATTAGGAATTGAATAATTATGTAATCAATAATTGATGCTCCTACCTTATTTTACATATGGTAATAGATTATAAATAGGGACTATCTCTTAGAAGAGGGGGCATACAGTAGAATTGGAACAATTAGCTCTAAGTAGCTGTGGGCAAGAATTTATTATTGTTGGAGGGATATTCTTTGAATTCCCTTGTTTTTCTTTCCTTTGGTTTTACTTTGGATATCATAATCTCCTAGATTTCTTGATCCTGTCTCTTTACTCTTATCACAATCATACAGGCTCAAAATCTTACTATAATATCAACAAGACATGTTTAAACGTTGAAGCACTTGACACTCTAACAGTTCTTTCAGGTAAACATGTAAAATATTATATCAGAAAATTATGTTATCAGATGTATGAGTATGAACATAATAAGAATTTTTATCAGCAAAATGCACATATAAGTTACAGCAATCACAACTACATAAAGTGAATAAAAATAGTCTGCATGCTCATCCAAACTAATAACAGGTAAATCAAAGACTTGAGTATTAATAACAGTTTACACCATCATGCTCCATCACTAAGATTTTCCTACTTTATATCAAATTATTAATCAAAGATATTTGCATGAACAACATGATTTCATACTAACCTTTCCCTTGGAGGATTCTCAGAATTGCCAGATGAAATCTTGTTATCATAATCTGGCAGTAACAGAAAGTGAATAAAATAGAAGTAAAAGTAATCAGAATACAAGTACAGTAAACAGAAAAGCAGGAAATGTAAATAACTGCTAGTAAATACCAGTGACGTATTTTGCTTCTAATGTTTGTGAGAGCTTTTCCATGCTGATGTAAGTAAAATAACTGCACAAGATAATAAAAGTTCAATAAGTAGAACATGTCAACAGAAATATGATCTCAAGTTCATACCAAAATATAGCTTTCATTATAAAGAAGATTATTTTGGCCATACAAGCCATCTTAAGGACATGTCAAAATGTAGTGCACTGTTCTAAAAGGTGTGATCAATACCGGATATCAATGTAATTGAAATACTTTTCTGCAAGCAAATGAAGCAAAATATCATCCACTCCCAATGAGGAGGAGTGAACCTGCACAGTAAAATACAGCAATGATTACAAGCTCTAGAAAAACAAGCCCTACATAGTATCTCTCAACAACAATTAACACTTACAATATTATGAAGAAAACGGTGGTATATTGAAGAGTGAAACTTTCCAGCGTTTCCAACCTTAACAAACTCCATTAGTGCATCTAATACAACTTCCTACATCATTTAAGAAAAGAATGGAATTAACACCTCGTAATATTCAGCAAAAACCTAAACAATGTAAATTCAAAATTGAAAAGAAACATGATAATTGAACTGCGGTTACCCTTAGGGCTTGTTCGCACTGGGAAGAGGTGGCGATTTCAATGAGGGATTGAACGAGGTCTTCGAACTTGGAGCGGAGCCAAATACTATAGATAATTTCGGGATCATCTTGGGGGTCAGCAGCTGCAGTGGTCGAAGGGAGGTTGGGGATGAGAGGAGTGAAGAATGCTTGGAGGGAAAGTAGCGCTTCGAGGGCATATTGGGGAGCAGAAGAGGGATTGACGAAGGTGAGGAGGACAGGGAGGTTATTGATGTGTGCTCTAGAAGACAAAAGCTTGTTTCCTAGGGTTTTCAGCTCCGCCAATGTCTTAGCACCTTTCTTCTTGGCCATGGCGGCGTTGTTGGAACTGGTTATGACTCAGATTTTTGAGGTATAAATCTAACTCTAACTCTATAATAAAGCAAGAAGTTTTTGTCAAATATTTTTCCCGCCCAATTAAAACTACGTCGTTTTGGTCAGCTGTAATTGAGATAGAGAAATAGCTGTCACGGCTTTTGGTATCTGATGCTTGAGAATTATATTTTGCATTCATTGCATAGATTAGTTCAGTGCATTAATTAATACAACTGTGATTAATGGTCATTGGATAATGGCCCGTGCCACTAATTTAATGAGACTGTTCATTCCCAAATGTACATTAATAACATACATTTATTACATTATTTTTAAAATATAACAGAAATCAAACGCCTCTGATTAGAGGACGGATTTTTTTTTTTAATATAAGATAAAAGGAAACGAATAGGCACAGCCGCATCATTAAATTAAACCACTGGACTGTTCACTCTCCAATAACAATTATTAATATCCAACACTGATAGCCTTGCAAGCTACTGCCATAATCCTTCAAATCCTTCCTATAAATACATCCTTGCAAGTCATATTAGCCCTCTCCATGGTAGGAGAGCCATAAGAGTGAGGCTGGTCAGAAACTATGAAGTTGCTGAGTTGCGTGGCGGCACAAAAGGCAAAAGCAAGGAATGCCCTTCCATGTGGTAGAGGTAATGTTAATATAAAATTTCTGTAATATTTTTCTTAATCCTTATTAACAATAACATTGTTTTCAAAATATATTTTAAACAAATCAATCTGTTTTGCTATTGTATAAACTACATACATAAAACAAAAGCAAGGAATTCATTTCCAATATCATTTGTTTATTTTTTTTTGTATGTATTCCTGTTTTCTATTTTCCTACACAAAGTTGCAGGTAATTATAGCAACACATTGCAATCTGGATTTTCACAAGTGACATGGAATACAGAGCAGGAAATCAAGTAAACAGATGCAGCATGAGTGGTTTAGTAACTTTATTTAGCTATACTTGAAACAAAAAATGAATACATGTAAATTTTCATCAGGCATTTCTAATGAATTTGAAGTCCTATAAGGCAAGATAATAAAACTTAGTTATGCCATCAAATAGTACAGTTTGACTACTTCAATTGTAGTAATAGGTATTTATTTACACTACTTAGTACTGTAATTGTAGTTAAAAAATTTATTCATAAGATAGTAATTGTTGTGTTAAGAAATCATTTTCAACTATGTTGTTACAAGTTGGAAAAAATCCAGTCTATTGTCCATAGAAAAAAAAAAACTACTAATACTAATTTCATGATAGCAAATAATATTTTTACAAGTAGAAATTAATAAAACACTTAACCAAGGAGTATATATAAATAATATGACAAAAGGTTTCAGTTGCAAGTAAGCAAATCTAAAAGTGATAATGCAGTACAAAGTCACGGATGTATATAAAGGTACAGTTCTGAGCATACCTGATTTTACACCTTTAATCTACTAATTGAAATTATTTAAAAAATGGTAGCTACCATCTTATTTAATCCTGATATGCCCGTTTGCAAACCTGCAAAAAAATGGTGAAAGCAGCATATAGATTATTCAAATATAAGAAATTGCATTTCTATCACTAGCATTGACCTATTAATTTCTGGTATTGGAAAAGTAATTTGCTAAGCAGGAAGAACAATCCATGGATGAACGGAGAAAAGAGAGATATTGGAAGGGGAAATCATAGCCCTAATTCTAAATCTACAAGCATTTTCGAGTAAAAACGTGAACTTTACACAAGATGATCAAACACATCACCTGTTTGATGGTTTGCCTCGCAGGTATGCTGAGAGGGTTTTGAACTCGAAAGCACTGAGGGCAACTGGCGCAAGCCGATGAGTGCAATGGAGGAGAGACGATGAGAACGCTGCGGGAGGAGAAGTGGAGACACCGAGGGACAAGTGGCGGAGACGTCGAGCCAGGAGAAGCAGAGACGCCGAGGGAGAAGAAGCGGAGACGCGGAGCGAAGAGAATCGGAGTCGCGGAGCAAAGAGAAGCGTTGATGCCGTGTCTTCGAATTGCGAGACAGACGATGAGAGAAGTGAGAGGCTGAGACTGTGCGGTGAATGGTGAGGTGGCGGAGAAGAACTGTAGGGTTAAGTTGTGTCTGGACATGTGGATTTAATTTGTTTTTAGAAAAATATGATAATAATTATTATTTTACTTTTAATTTAGATTGATTGATTATTGTTAAGTAATAATATTGTGTTTAAATTATTTTTTGAATGATTTTGAAAGTTCAAATTTATATTTTCTTTAATACAAGTTTAAAGTTATATAAATATATGATAGAATTTAATTATTTGTATATTGCTAGAATACTATTAATTAACTCCATTACAATGCATTATTTGTTCATAAACTATTTTCCCAACTTAATGAAACATTTTTCAAAAAAAAAAATTATTGAAGCAAATTTTGTTTCAATTTTATTCGAATTTATTATTATATATTATTTTGAGGGATGTGCAAGTTTTGGTTAAAATTCAATTAATTGATCAAATCAAAAAATTTCGGTTAACTGTTCTTTATACGAAAAATTTGATTCGATTATTGGTTAAATGATTTTCCAAATTCGGGTTAACAATTAATTCGGTTCAAAATTATCGATTGACCAAGTTAGCTGAACGATTAATTTGCCTAGAGACAGTCTTAGGGTTAGGAGAAAATATTTTATTAATTGTTTTATTGGGTTCGGGTTATGGGCTACATTATTGGGTTATTTTTGGGTCAGATTATTTAGAAGAAAAGAATGAAAGAAATAAAGTTTGACCCAAGAATTTATTATATTAGTATATTTGTTTATTAAATTTATAAAATAACATTGGTGTAATGGGTTGGAGATGGAAATAATTTGATGTAAAAATATACTAAGAATATTCCTTTTATTGGGTTTAGGTTATGGGATACATTCCATTATTTGCAAAGCAATTGATAATATGGGATGAAGGTCCAATGATGCACAAATTTTGCTATGAAGCTTTAGACCTGACAATGAGGGATTTGTTACGCTCCATAAATCTGAATAGTTATGATATGACCTTTGGTGGTAAAACAGTTATTTTTTTTTTACGATTTCAGGCAAATTCTACAAGTAATTCTAAAGGGCACACGTCAAGATATTGTTGGGGCAAACATAAATTCCTCATATCTTTGGAGATCCTGTAAAGTATTTAGGCTAACTAAGAATCTACGCCTAAGTGGTGTACAATCAGAGGTCGAAGCTAAAGAGATTAAAGAGTTTGTAAAATGGATAGCTAATATAGGTGATGGAGTAGTTGGTAATTCAACTGACAGTGAAGCGGATATTACAATTCCAGATCACTTATTGCTCAAGTGTGACGATGATCCTATTGCTGCAATTGTTGATAGCACATTCCCTTTGTTTCGGCGCGGTATAAGTGATCTGTCATATCTTAAGAACAGTGTTATTTTAGCTCCAACATTGGATATGGTAGATAGCTTTAATCAATACATGAATGATCATAAAATTACAAAGTTTATTATTTCAAATTTATTAGGTTTTCAAACTATATATTTTTTCATATAATTATATTATACTGTGTATATATATATATATATATATATATATATATATATATATATATATATATATATATCATACTATATATATAGCCGCGCATCGCGCGGGTGCACCTACTAGTTAGGGTCATACAAATTACAGGATGTTTGCCGCCACATCTGTGTTGTACGAAATTACCATCACCAATTGAGGTTTTATTAGTAGACTTATGTTTTCATAAATTTTAAAGAATGTAATTTATGTCATTCCAGGTTAATTATAAATGTCACTCTTTAATTTAAAATTATATAAATTTTATTTTTGAATTATCTGAATGTGTATATATTATTATTATTATTATTATTATTATTATTATTATTATTATTATTATTATTATTCATCCTCCTTATAAATATTGTTCCGAAATTTTGAATTTTTAAACTAGGATGTGCATTATATACATACATTCAGACAATTCAAGGACAACATTTGTATTATTTAGAATCGGAATGTGGCATTTATAATTAGTCTATATAAGTTACAGTATAAATTACAATTTTTTTTAAATTTAAATAACAAATTTTAAAAATAAAAATATGTTAAACTATATAATATAATCTTATCTTATCTCACTATATAAAAAAGTCACACCTTGGGATGCACAATAGAGCTAAAAATTTCCGTTCAAATATTTTGACTTACAAAATACATTTTTGCTCAATAGAAGAAGATTCTAGACAAATAGTGTATTTATGAATCAGTCTTTTTATATCTCTAAAAAACAATTACGGAGTATTAATTATTAATAAGAAATAATGATTGAATGTTATTTTTAAGGTGACTTTTGAGTTCTTCAAAACATGGTTTGTACGCTCTTTGCATTAGATAGCCATATCTAACGGACGGCTAAGAGGCGTCTTGGTCGCGGGCGGGAGTTCTCAATTGCATCCTCAGATTTTGTAGACCATTTAGAGGTGTCGCCATGAGCCCGAAAGTGATGGTGGCGATCATGGGAGTATTGCCGAGGTCACGGAGGAAGGCGACAAGGCAACGCCGATTCTAACGTTTTGCGCGAAAGAAGATGATGGAGAAAACCTCGAGTTCTTCAGCAATATAGAAGAAGTGATGCTGCTGAGACCGTATCGGGACTGAGGCTAGGGTTTCGTTTGGGGTTGTAGCTGCTGGTCAGAGTGGAGGAGATATTGGGAACGCTTATCCAAGAAGAAATATAGGGACGGACCTTCCGCGGTTGGAGCTCCAGCAATAACATTTTTGTCGGAATTCGAACGATGATTATGAGGAAGCTTAGCTATGCATTGCTATTATATGTGTAGGTTACCGTGATGAGGACTAAGAGGCGTTGTGGTCGTAGGCCAGAGGAAGAAGTCAACAAAACAGCGAAGAGAGATTATATATACTTGATCAAGTTTGTTCTTTTACATTATGAATTTGACTTATTTTTCTTTGTTTTTTTTTTTTTTTTTTTGTTGTCAATTCTTGATTGAACTGCCCAAGGATGTTAAGGAATGTGTTGAGAAGATATCTGAAATGTTATAGACCGATAACAACTCAAACTCATTCACTTTTGGAATGTCTTTTATGTATGGTGTATTAGGCTAGACGTGAAAAAACATTTGAAGGCAATTATGTTATTTTTTTCAGTTTTGAAAATTTGATGTAAATTATTCCTTGAATATTTATTTTTGCTTCACTTGATTTGATGCAAGAAAGCCCTGTAGGTAAAATGAAAAGTTTTAAGCCTTCATTGCTGTATGCATAACCGCTTTATCAAGTTGTCTATGTTTTGCACTTCATAATATGCAATTTATATCAACTATTTATGGGTTGTCTGCTATTGACTACTTGAAATTAAACTAAATGACAATGGATGATGATTGGTATGTGTCTTACCTTACCTTCCCTTCTAGATTGTTTCAATCTGTGTGGTTATATAGTATGTAATTCTTGATTACCGCTGTAATTTGAATAACATTTTTATAGCTGGCAAATGCAAATCTAAAGCTTCTTACACCATAATTTCATTGCATAATGAATTCCTCTATACTACCACCAGTAACCTAATTGCACATGACACGACAATTTATATCGTGCACCAGGACACACATTGCATTGTGTGCCCTGGTGCAAAACGACATCGTTGTGTACTTCTTTTTTTTTTTTTTTAGAAATTCCGCTTTCCGTGTCGACTATTAACTTCTTAAAAAAATCTCATGTTTCGAAAATGTACATAATTATATAATAGAATGTACATAATTGTATAACATAACGCACATAATTATATAACAAAATACACATACTCTTTTTTTGAAAAGATAATACACATAATCTAACATAATACATAATACACATAAACTCTTACCATAATACATAAAATGTTAACTCTTAAAGAAATTCTCTATTTTCATTTTAGAAAAAAAAAATCTCTATTTCGGATGTACATAATTGTATATAAAAAAAATGTACATACTTTTATTAAAAAAAATGTACATAATTATATAAAAATGTACATAATTGTATAACACAATGTACATAATTGTATAAAAATGTACATAATTGTATAACACAATGTACATAATTGTATAACATAATGTACATAATTATATAACAGAATACACATACACTCTGTCGCGTCAACTCCCCACACAACTTAACAAAACAACGTCGTTTTGGGAGGCGCGGGGTGCACATTGCTATGTGCGCTGTGGTGCACGGTATAACGATTGCACATGACACACTACCAATAAAAAATGACATGTACTGACGATGAAGACAATGACAATGCTACCAAAAAGAGAATTAAGAAGAATTAGAGAAATTTAAATCGAAAGTAGTATTTATTTAAACTATCGTTTTTAGCCTAAATATTTAGACTAGCGTTATTACAAAGTTACAAGCATTTATTTTAGTGACATTTATAATCAATTTCTCATATATTATCTTGCATTCATATATTTTAAATTACCAATTTAAATAAACAAATTCAACATTTATTTACGTAAACATGAGTTTCTCATATATAATATTGTATTGATATACTTTGAAGTACTTATTTAAAAATAATTATTAGACATTATTATCTCTTTCACACAAAGCGCGTAAAGAAAATTAGTAGTTCAATATGTATGTATTATAGTTACATACAAATGGTGAATTTTACATATATAAAAAATGCATGTAAACAAACATAACTCGCAACAACAAATCTTGTAAATAACAAAATAAATTAATAATTTACTGAAAATTCTAATTAAAACAAATGATAACAATGAATAATCATCAAGATCAATTACTCAAGAATATCCAAAGCATATTTCCGTTGTGACATGTAGATACCTTGTTTGGATTGAGCAACTTCAATACCAAGGAAATACTTCAATTTTTCAAGATCCTTTGTTTCAAAATGTTGAAACAAATGTTTCTTTAATTCGTCTATTCCTCCCATATCATCCCCTGTGATCACAATGTCATCAACATAAACCACTAAATATATGCTTTTTCCAAATAGATGTCTACAGAAGACAGAATGATCAGCTTTGCTTTGAATTATGCCAAATTGTTGGATCACATCACTAAATCTTCCAAAACAGGCACGTGGAGATTGCTTCAGTCCATAGAGAGAGCGTTTGAGGCGGCAAACAAGATTAGTTTTTGCGCGAAAGAAGATGATGGAGAAAACCTCGAGTTCTTCAGCAATCTAGAAGAAGTGATGCTGCCGAGACTGTATCGGGACTAAGGCTAGGGTTTCGTTTGGGGTTGTAGCCGCAGGTCAGAGTGGAGGAGATATTGGGAACGCTTATCCAAGAAGAAATATAGGGATGGACCTTCCGCTGTTAGAGCTCCGGCAACAACATTTTCGTCAGAATTCGAACGACGATTATGAGGATGCTTAGCTATGCATTGTTGCTATACGTGTAGGTTACGGTGATGAGGACTAAGAGGTGTTGTGGTCGTAGGCCAGAGGAAGAAGTCAACAAAACAGCGAAGAGAGATTATATATACTTAATCAGGTTTGTTCTTTTACACTATGAATTCGTCTTATTTTTCTTTGTTTTGTTTGTTTTTTTGTCATTTATTGACTGAATTGCCCAAGGCTATTAAGGAATGTGTTGAGAAGATATTTGAAATGTTATAGACCGATAACAATTCAAACTCATTCACTTTTGGAATGTCTTTTACGTATGGTGTATTATGTTGGACATGAAAAAACCTTTGAAGGCAGTTATGTTATTTTTTTCAATTTTGAAAATTTGATGTAAATTATTCCTTGAATATTTGTTTTTTTGCTTCACTTGATTTGACGCAAGAAAGCCTTGTAGGTAAAAATGAAAAGTTTTAAGCCTTCATTGCTGTATGCATAACCGCTTTATCAAGTTGTCTATGTTTTGCACTTCATAATATGCAATTTATATCAACTGTTTATGGGTTGTCTACTATTGACTACTTGAAATTAAACTAAATGACAATGGATGATGATTGGTATGTGTCTTACCTTACCTTACCTTACCTTACCTTCCCTTCTAGATTGTTTCAATCTGTGTGGTTATATAGTATGTAGTTCTTGATTACAGCTGTAATTTGAATAACACTTTTATATCTAGCAAATGCAAATCTAAAGCTTCCTACAACATAATCTCATTGCATGATGAATCCCTCTATGCTACCACCAGTAACTTAATTGCACATGACATGACAATTTATATCGTGCACCAGAGCACACATTGCATTGTGCGCCCTGGTGCAAAATGACGTCGTTTTGTACTTTTTTTAAAAAAATTCCGCTTTCCGTGTCAACTGTTAACTTCTTTAAAAAAAAATCTCATGTTCCAAAAATGTACATAATTATATAATAGAATGTACATAATTGTATAACAGAAGGTACATAATTGTATAACAGAATACACATACTCCTTTTTGAAAAGATAATACACATAATCTAACATAATACATATTACACATAAACTCTTAACATCTTAACATAATACATAAAATTTTAACTCTTAAAAAAATTCTATATTTTCATTTCAAAATAAAAATAAAAATCTCTATTTCGGATGTACATAATTGTATAAAAAAAAATGTACATGAGTGTATAAAAAATGTACATAAGTGTATAACATAATGTACATAATTGTATAACATAATGTACATAATTATATAACAGAATACACATACACTCTGTCGCGTCAACTCCCCACACAACTTAACAAAACGACGTCGTTTTGGGAGGTGCGGGGCGCACATTGCTATGTGCGCCGTGGTGCACGGTATAACGATTGCACATGACACACTACCAATAAAAAAAAGGACATGTATTGAAGATGAAGACAATTACAATGCTACCAAAAAGAGAATTAAGAAGAATTAGAGAAATTTAAATCGAAAGTAGTATTTATTTAAACTATCGCTTTTAGACTAAATATTTATACTAGCGTTATTACAAAGTTACAAACATTTATTTTAGTGACATTTATAATCAATCTCCCATATATTATCTTACAGTCATATACTTTAAATTACCGATTTAAATAAACAAATTCAATATTTATTTACCTAAACATGAGCTTCTCATATATAATATTGTATTGATATACTTTGAAGTACTTATTTAAAAATAATCATTGGACATTATCTCATTCGCACAAATCGCGTAAAGAAAATTAGTAGTTCAATATGTATGTATTATAGTTACATACAAATGGTGAATTTTACATATATAAATAATGCATGTAAACAAACATAACTCGCAACAAAAAAAATCTTGTAAATAACAAAATAAATTAATAATTTACTGAAAATTTTAATTAAAACAAATGATAACAATGAATGATCATCAAGATCAATTACTCAAAATAATACTAAAATTGTATTATGCATTATTGTTATAAATTATAAATTATACAACCAATAAAATATTATAACTTGAAAATAAAACTAATAAAATTTATGAAAAGAAACACATCTATAATTGGCATAATTGTATATAAAGAAATTTTATTATTTTAAAATACATTATAAAAAATAAAGAAAACAAAAAGCTCTACAATATAATGTAGATATATATTTAAGAAATGTTGTTAAATGTTGCCAAATATATATATATATATATATATATATATATATATATATATATATATATATATATATATATATATGGATTAATATTTGATACACCGCCGGTGTATAAGTGCTATACACCGGCGGTGAACCACAATGCGACACGTCATTAAAAAGAAAATTCAATGTGAACAAAGCACTTCTTTGCAAATATATAACTTACTAAATTATTATTATTTTAATAATATATGATTACCATATTATATATTTAAAACTTATAAAAATTTCTTTCCATCTCTATTTGGCGTTTGTTCTCCGAAAGTTCGGCAACGTCAAAGCTTTCAGAAGAGCTGGAGAGGTGGTACTTGTTTTCTGTGAGTTGACTAAGTTTTGGGTTGGTGATTGACTGATGATGGTCATAATTTAAACACTGATTTAAATATATGTTTTCAGTTTGATTTGTCTGCCTTCTCTAAGCTGAGGCCTTCTGAAAAGCTCTGTGAATGGAGAAGGCCTGCATTGCGACAGGGCTCGGCCACTGATTTAAAGAGTAGTTTTCTAGGTTTTTATCATATATGTTATCTTCCATTGATTCGAGATAATCATCTTCGATCATCCCCGGCCAGTTTCCGGTGGCTAGCTTCCACCACCTTTCACGGCGGCAACCACCATATTCTCCTTCCTCAACTCCAAGATCACTACCAGCCTCTTCCCCACCACATGTTTCCAAATACCCACATGCTGGTTTCAGCTAATAACAACAATGTTAATAAACCCTTAACAAATAGTTATGTGTTCCCCGGCCGAGGTATAAAGAAGGATCAGCATACTAAAATCTTGACAGCTCTCAAGGTTCGAGGGATTATCGGAAGGTTAGGCTCTCAATCTGCGTGCATCGCTAGTAAGTTCTTTGATCATCAAGACATGTTGGGTTTGTCGTTTCGACAAGCCCGGCCAACAAAACACTCAACTGACTCTTTGCTAAATAAAATCTAGCCATTGAAGAGCTAGTCCACGCCACCACTCCCATTGCTCCCACTGATGCTAAAATGGCTGTCAAGGAGGATGCAAGAGACTCCCACGAAATGGGTACAGGGGCAAAATATTCTCTCAGTGAAGAAGATGACACTATTGGGGTTATTGTTGATCTTGCTAAACAATCCAGGGCAATGGCAAGCGAAAGAGCTAGGGGCAAGAACGAGCTCAGTGAAGCCTAGATGCTACTCGCCTAGTCTGGTCCCTTGACTGAAACCCGCAAGAAACCAGAGGAGAGGAATTTAATTTAATATATGAAATTAAATAATTAAAATAATAATAATTTAGAAAGTTATATATTTACAAAGGAGGGCTTTATTCACATTGAATTTTCTTTTTAATGACGTGTCGCATTGTGGTTCACCGTCGGTGTATAGCACTTATACACCGCCGGTGTATCAAATATTAATCCTATATATATATATATATATATATATATATATATATATATATAGTTCCATTCACATGCAAACAATCTTAAAATATAAACGTGCGGACAAAAAATAGTCATTGGATGTGATAAGATCAACGGATTAGATGGATTGTGAAGATGTGCACACGGATTATTATGTTGTAAGCAAAAGGGAAAAATTGGGAGTGCAAAGACACACGTACATGAGGGAAAGGAATTCTAAATGAATAACACCCTATAATTATGGGATTGTTATACCAAAAGGATTACAACACAACATCTGCAGTACTAACAGTTTCACGACAGAGAAACTGGCTTCATCGTTCAATCCTAGACGCCGACCGACTGTATCGACAACTCAATCCTCAGAATTTTCAACGCCAACTCGGACTCCATGGATGATGCACCCCGGGTAATTACACTGTATACCCCAGGTAATTACACTGTATATCTTATCGTTATTAGTCAATGTTGTCTTAGTGAGGAAGAACAGTATGCGATGCAATGTGTGTATATTCATGTTTGGGGCTTAGAAGAAGTGCAAATTTGCATCCTGGCAGACTAAAAGGGTATGTTATTGAATTCTGTGAATACAATTCTGCAAATAATAATAATAATAATAATAATAATAATAATAATAATAATAATAATAATAATAATAAAATCGTATGGAGGTGATACGCGTGCACCCAGTGATATGCCCGCATGCACACATGAGGCCATAGCTTCAACACGTTGAGCATTCAAAAATTTGTTTGTTGTATTATATGCAATATAATCAGTGCTAACATTGGCGACTAATCATACTTGTATTTACACAAAATACCCTTTTAAAATATAGGCGAAAAACATAATGAAGACGGATCAACGGAGTGCACCATGGTTGTATTACCCGATGGAACGAAATAGTGGTTACCTAACTACAAGAGCGAAATCACACCGTATGTTGGGCAAGAATTTGCATCAGTACAAGACGGGGAGATGAATAGGGAAGGGGCAGTTCACATCAAATACATTTTATGTTCACGAGAAGGATACAAGCCAAAAAAAAATGGGTAACACCGTGGTGATCGACGGGCATAGGAAACAACACAAAACCAAAGAAAAGGCGCCGGCTGTCAAACCGTGTTGGTTGTAAAGCCTGAATACAATAAAATTAAACTACCCTGATTTAAAGTATACTCACGGAAACTAATTTATTTCGTTGAGACATGCACACTGAAACCCACCATTGCGCACACGTGTACGTACCTAGTAAATCCTATACGGTAATAATAAAGTACTAACTTGAGTTTAATTTTGGTCAAATAACACACATGCTTGATTTGATCACCACAAAAATTAAAAAACCCACCCATGCTTGAAAATTAGTTACTTGTGCACTCCTGCATTTCAAAACTAAGGAGGTAAGATAATATTGAACCAGTCACCTTTGTGTAATTTATCAACTATTTGTACATGCACAAAGTTTAACGCAATTGTGCATACACATTTCTATGAACAAAGCATGCACGCGAATAGTTGAATGGAGAGTAGTTGAATAGAGAGTTATGCGTAATTCAACAAAGTATTAAACACTCAGTTATGCACACTGTCGAACAGCATTGTGCACACACAGTTCTGATTATTACTAGGCCTATACGTCAATAGTCAACGAAGCACTACTACGAAATTTATTTACTTTCAAGCCATATTTGAATAGAGTAGTTGAATAGAGAGTTATTATGCGTAATTCATTAAATTATTAAACATTCATGTGCACACAGTTCGCCGCAAATGTGCACATGTAAATATATATTGCTAAGGCTCCAAACAAATAGTGGTGTGGTCAGATATTCAAATGTTAATGCATGTGCTCCCAAAGTTACCCCACCATGCACACACGAAGCCACCAACAAACATCAGAACGTAATATTGAACTATCCACCTCTGGGAAATGTATTGAATTAGAATCCCCCATTGAAATATTCATACGAAACCCAAACCATAATGGACATTATGATTTTAAGAAACACCAAGATTTTAAGAACATAAATTCAGTAGAACTAAACTGATAATCGGGCTCCCATAACCCGGTATGTTGAAATCTCGTGTTAGAACGTGGGTTCACTCCCACGTAGCAAAACAATGAATAAATATCGAACTAGAAGTGGCTCCAACAACAAAAAATACGGTTACCAGCAGTAGACGGTATACCGAAGCTAAAAATGTAAGCCACAAACTAGCAACAATTCCAAATTAAAATTCAAGAAAACAAGCAGACGAAACACCATTACGGACCCGACGGGAGCGATGAAACAAACTCATACGCCTGAGAGATATTGAACCACTTAAGTAGGTTGTACTCTGACGTTGCAATTTCCTTCATGTAGCGCAACCTCAGCTTCTTGAGCTGAGTAGTGTTACCTTTACCAAGGCCACATCTTCATCTGGTCATTCTTTGCCCCACATAACTTTCCATGTGCCGCATGACATAAACCCCACAATCAACCTTATTCCTCCCATCGCGTCAACTCATCTGCATGCGCTTCGGTTCCAAGCACGAACACATTGTAGACCTCCCAGGATGAATTGTTTTAAAGAATTCCATAAGCATCCCCAACTGCAACAAATGTCAATAGCTCCCCGAATGAAACCCAACAAAAACAAAACCCGCAAAGACAGTAACATATAACTCATGGACCAAAGGAAATCATACCAAATCGTCCAAACAATCACCATATGTCAACTTCTTATCTGGTTGAAGAGTCGAATTGTCAATTATTTCATACCGGAAATTAAGAAAATCAATGCATAGCAAGAAATAATGGCCCTGACGTAGCATGAGGAACATAAACTACATAAACGCAACGGGGCACCAATTGAAAAAAAAAAAAAACAAAATGATTAAAAAAAACATCCCAAGACATAACGGAGCTATACCATGACGCATGTGTGCACACTAGACAAACAGAGTGTGCATAGCAGTAAAATAGCAAACAGTAAAATAGCAAGCAGATTGAAAGCAAACAACTACAAAAACATATGTACCAAGTTAACCTCGACATCTCAAAGTCCAGCTGCAGCCTATCCTTGAACATAGTAATACACTTATCACGATCAATAGTATTTTATTAAATGAAATACAAAAAGAAAGAAAGATGCAGACTTTGTTACCACAACAACATTCATTAAAGATATGCTTATTAACTGCATCAAATCAATTGAATGGTTAATTATATATATAGAATATGGAAAATTAACTAAACTAGCCAAGACAAACTTACAGCAACATTAACCAGTTCTTAAACTCAATTTTACACTCTCTTCCAGTCAAACTAAATTTTTTTTCCTCTAATTAATTCCATATACCCAGCAAAACCTACCATCCAAACCAGTCCACACATGAAAAAATCCAACCGCAACCATTTATTCTTTACTCAGTCTCTAAGAAATGATATAATAAGTCACAACAACACAAATTAAAAAAAAAAAAAAAAAACAGCGAACAAGTCAACAGTGTTCCCCTCACCGTCAACCGTAGCACACCACACCCACATCACACCATACACGAACAGCTCGGATAACCATGGACCTAGAAATTTAGCATCCATCCTAACTTCAATTGCTACACACACACAGCAATTTAAATAATAATAATAATAATAATAATAAAAACCCGATCTGTTCCCCGCCACCCCCAAACCCACGTGAACCGTCGTGAGCCACCGCCCCACACCCACAACCCACGCTTATGCCGGAAACACCATGCAGAACCATCAACCCCCCATCAGACACGAAGCAACCCCAAACGTAGTGACAAAAACGCAAACAAGAAAATGGACAAACATACCTCGACCTACACGACCAGCCGGCGGTCCCTGTTGCTTATCACCAACCCGGTCCCCACCGGTATCCATCTTGAAAGTCACGGTGATCGACGGCTTGGAAGAATGGTAGAAATCTGCTGCCGAACGCAAGAGAAACGTGGAATCTGCTGCCAAAGGACTCCTCTCTTCCTCAGTGTATTAAACCTACTAGAATTGAATCTGTAGAACACAATGAAAAATCCATAAATGCCTCTATTAAAATACAACACGTGAAATTAACATAAATAATGCCAAAAATAAATTGAATAAATCTTGGACATCCAATCTCGAAATCCAACGATCCTAATGAATCTGCACGTTTGTATTTTAAGCCGTGTTTGTATTTGAATAGAACTATATATATATATATATATATATATATATATATATATATATATATATATATATATATATATATATATACCCAATTTGGTCATCCGTTACAATTGTCATCCATCCACCATTATAATGAGGGGCAAACACGTCTTTTATATAAAGTTGATGGACCAAAATGTGTATTAATTATTATTAATTATTATTATCTAATAGTCGATGGACCAAAATTGGTATTAACTTTATTATTATTATTATTATTATTATTATTATTATTATTATTATTATTATTATTATTATTCTTATATTATTATTATTATTGTTGTTGTTGTTGTTGTTGTTGTTGTATTTGATATTGGGACAGTGTCTTCCGCCACCATATTACTTCCTACAGTATTATTTTAAAAAATAAAATGTAAACTACTAAAGTCTGTTTGTCTGTCCTTAAATGTGGTATGCGTTAATTGACTAAAAAAACTAATGAAATCTCAATTTCTTTTCTTTTAATTAAATAAACATATATGATTAGAGTGTATTAATTATTATCCTCTTATATCTAACTTTATAATTGCTATTTGCTGCCCAGAGTTGACATAGCCATTACGGCATCATATGATGTATTCTAAGATTTTCCCAATTTTTAATTTGTGTAATGTGATCTTTGTTCTTGGAAAACAATTTGCACAAAATATTCTTTTTTCGCAATAATTATTTTATATGTGCACAAAAATCGAGAGAGTGCTGACAAAAATCGAACTCTATAATGATCTTCAAATAATGCTCCACTGACTCGACCACTCTTTAGTCCTTTCGGGACATAATGATATCTTTTGATGATTTGATTTGCATTGAAATTATTGTGCTCTTGGACGAACTTGGATTGTTTGAAAGAAATCTTGTGAAAGTACGTCAGATTCACATGCTTGTCTTGATTAGGGGTGTGCAAACTTCGATAAATGTTTGTGAAATTGTATCGTGAATCCTGAATGCAAGAAACAACTTAAGTTTCTACTTGGTTTTAATTTAGAGATTTACCGTACCAATTAATTAGTCCATTTAACGGAAGTAAATAAACATAAGCAAGAATTAAAACCAAATACACAGGAATTGATCACACAGTTCAGAGCGCTTCTCCTACATCTGTGGGGCAACCCACGTCTGCCCAATCCACTAGATGTTCACCACGGTTTACATGTGGTCATTACACACGGCTAATAGCCACTACAACCTTCAAAACATCTTTTACAGAATTGGAGCGTGCATGCCTTGTTTGACTTCACCACTTGATGTTGCTGAACCAGATTCAGTCTGACTGTGCTACCAGGCGTGATCTTTCCAACCAATATAGAAACCAGAATTAAGATAGTGCAGTGTTTGGAAAATTCTTCTCAAAATAGCATTGAAGTTCTTAATGTCCAAAAAGGAAAGTGTTTCCTTTTATAGCATTAGCTTTTAACCACCTTCTCCAAAATAATAGCCATCCACCACCACCAACCCATCTGACATGCTGACTTCCTCTTTCATAATATATGTACGTTGATTACGTACATAACCCATGATACAGTAGAAGATTCATCACATGATAGCAGGGGTGGAGCCCGAATTTGTTAGTGCGGGGAGCCAATATTAACTTGAGAGAGAATAACGATGAACTGAGAATAATTAACTCCATAACTTGATGGTAAAACTTTTCTACCAACTTGCAAACGTCATCGATTCTGAATGATATACGCATCTCTTTTGGATCTAACGGTGAATTGAGAATAATTAACTCCATTGTTTTATCATCAAACCTATTGTTCAACTCTTGTAACTGAGAATTAATCACGGCATTAAAAATATCAAATTTATAATGATGCCCAATTCTTAATTCATCTTGTTGATGCATAGACTTCCTTTTCTTGCAATATATTGAGTATCAAATTTCGACACAATTATGTTGACAGCTTCACAAAAAAGACTTCACACTTGCAACTAATTCATCACTCTCTTAAATTTTGAATAAGCAACTTAGTAGATGACATAAGATGCATTGCAATCAATAGTAAAACTGTTCATTATTATGAATATATAGTTCAAATATGAACATATAGTTGTGAACATAATTATGAACATATAATTTTGTAATTATGAATATATAGATTCAATAATTGTGAATATGAAGTTCAAAAATTATGAAATATAGCTTTATAATTATGAACATATAATTCAGTAATTATGAACATAAAGTTCTGTAATTGCGAATATAGAGTTCAATAAGTATGGATATAAAGTTCAAAAGTTATGAATGTGTATGTTTATAATTATGAACATATAGTTCAGTAATTATGAACATATAACCGTGTCTACCTTACAAGATGGACACAGTTCCACAGCATAACGATTGATACTTTGGTTAAGGGGGCCAAAAATATAATAATATACTATTAATATTTTTTTGGGGAAGGGGGGAGGGGCAAGGCCCCCTGGAGTAACAATGTGCCTCCGCCCCTGCATGATAGGAGTCAGTCCAAGGCTTCAATCTGCATAGTATCTAATTTATTTGTCTAAACAAATTCTAATTAAATTGTCACATAAATAATAAAATTAATGTGTATCAATTTTGTACACTTACAGTTTATTTAACCGACCGAACCGACAAAGTTCGATTAACCATTTTTAACCAAACTTTTTCGACTCGGTTAATGGTTAAACGTCTTTTAAAATTTTAATTAACGCTTAATTCGATTTGAAATTGTAGCTTAACCAAAATTATATATATATATATATATATATATATATATATATATATGTAAAATCCCTATACATTTGTAATATATTGTTATGGTATTTGTTTTTGTATATTTTCTTATTGATTTATTATTATATGTATTATTTTAATTAGATTTATTATTATATGTATTATTTTTAGGATTTAACCGACCGATTAACCAAAAAAACTTCTGTTTGATTAATTCATTAATATAAAGTTCGGTTCGATTAACGGTTAAAGTTTTAAAAATTCCGATTAAAACGGTTCGGTTAATTAATTCCACATTGATATACAAAACGAAACTAAAAGCAACCCCATCTATGATTTTTTGTGGGGTCCAAATGTCCAATATGAGTTGGAGGATAGAGAAGAAGGAGAGATAGATCAGAGTGAATTTTGAACTCCTGAGAGATAGTGGTTTTTTGTGGGCCTCAAGAGAGAAAAAAAAAATGAAAGAAAGACCGCACATGCTCTTTTTATTTTATTTTATTTTATTGTGGTACATTTTAGTTTTTAAAAAGAAAGTAATAGGGTGGCAGGAGATATCGTACCAATAATAATAATAATAATAATAATAATAATAATAATAATAATAATAATAATAATAAAGTTAATACCGGTCCCTCGACTATTAGATAATAATAGTTAATACCCATTTTGGTCCCTTGACGTTAGATAAAATGACGTTTTTGTCCCTCTTTATAACGGTGGATGGATGACAATTGTAACGGAGGTTCAAATTGGGTATGATTTTACAACTTAGAGGACTAAATTAAGTACTTTTAATAGTTTGAGACTGAATTGTGCATTACCTAATAGTCGAGGGAGGGATTGAATTGTGCATTACCTAATAGTCGAAGGACCAAAATGGGTATTAACTCTATATATAATGGAATAGTTATTGATAATGAATATGATAGGGATTATCACAACACAAAACTCCATTACAAATTTGATAACCGCAATGATTATTAGGTTAGTGATGTTGTTAATCAAATTCACCTACAAATAACCTTCATTATAAAAGTGATATTATAAAAGTATAAAAGTGATATTATAACATCTAAAAAATATCTTTATGAAATATTAATAATGAAATATTAATAATGAAATATTAATATGCATAAATATCTTCAGTTTGACAATATAATTGGATAATGTATTGGACTCGATTCGATAATATTAGTCTAACCATGAAGAGTTCAAGCACTTAACTCAGTCAAATAGTAATGGCTAAGTATAGAGCATGTGGAACGGTGCATTTAAGGCAAGCCCAGCGTACTTATTAGAGCATCGACCCATAAAGAGCGTAAATTATGGAGGATAACGTACAACAATTACTAAGGAGCCTAGACACTTAGTGATGTGATGCGTTACACTTGTTTGGAGGCCATTGTGCCTATTAATACTGTAATTGTTACCACTAGTATAAATGCTAACCCTATGTAACAACGAGGAGAGGCACACTATGAACTTGTACTCAAATTCGTGACAATAAAACTACTATACTTGATTATTTATTTTCAAATATACACTGGTATCATTTATATCATCATTGGTGCTTTCGTTGAGACTATAAGATCAAATCTTAAGCAGGTTGAACACTTCACGTTTCTCATCATACAAAAAGATGACACGATCTAGATCAAGTGGCTCTCGTAGTTCCTGTAGCCCTAAACCACAATGACAATAGTAACGCTAGCATGGACGCCATGCCGATGAACTCGCGTGACTTTCAAGACCAACTTAGCAACAACCGTGGTGGTGGGCAGCAAGGGTCCGAGAGTCCGAGACACCAGTACCACATGTGGATATCCAGGCAACTGCTTAGGCCATTCAGTAGGCAGTGGCGGCGCTAACCCAATTAGTGGCAAAGAGTCAGTGTCAAGTGCCACAAACACCCACACAGGAGGATAAAGTGATATCTCCACAACGAGGGAGGACCCAATATCGCGGTGTGACCCATGCAATCAGCAGTTGTCCTGAAACTCAACCTTGTTATTAAATGCAGTGCCCTTTGGAATGAACACTTCTAGCAATAGTTAAACAGAAAATTGAACGACATGACAAAATATGATACAAATTACATAGGCATGCATGCACCTAATTATACAATTTTATTAGTCAAAGATCAAATGTGATTCATATATAATAGTCTAGAAACCCAAAGTGAAAATTTATTCTAAATTTAATCTTATAACTATTACTCATTTTTTATTTTAGTCCTTTAACTTATAAAGTTTTCAAAATTGTCTTAAGTATTGAATCATTTTTATTTTTTTTTAACTATAATTCAACTTAAAATTTTCTGTATAGACCATTAAGTTGATGGTAAAATTGAAAAATGATGACTATAATCAGAGCTTGGAGTCTTTCCTTATTATCCACAAATTAAACCATCAGTAAATCTAGTTCCTTTTGCAGAATTTTAGAATTTTATTATCCACAAATTAAACCATCCTGTCTACGTTTTGGTGCCTCTGTCAAATGTTTTGCAGATATGCTTCATCCTCTCAATTTTTAAATGTTTTGCATTTTTCATATAAACTGTAGGAGATGTTAATTTGTGTATGTATATAATTCACATTCCTTTGTTAGTATATTTATTTATTTAGCTAATATGTGCATATTTTGCAAATTAGAAACAATGTAAGAAGAAACCGAGCAAGGAAGTCAAAAAGCTTGAGTTGAACTCCTCAATTATGCCTAAGTCATTATGGCTACTATATTGTTATTACAAGCATGCACTTGGGAATGGAGAGAGTTTAAAAAAAGTTTTAGATGAAAATGTCTTCGGGGAAGAATGTACTCTATATGTGCACGACGAAGATGTGACTCCGTTTTGTCAATTGATGCCAATATCGTACACATGTATTGCTGTGTACATATGGTATGATTTAATATATATTTCGAGTCAATTATATATACTTATCACTTCTATGCTTTGTTATTCTAATTCAGTTTCCATTCCAATGTTAGGTCTTTGTATAAAAAGATGATGGAAGAGAACAAGATTGAAAAATTCAGATTTATGCAGTCATGTCATGTAGGTCATGTGCCAACAACAAGAACAGATAAAAATTTCCTAGACAAGCAGTTGGAAAGTAGGGCACGAGCTTTAGCAGACAGACTGATTGACAATCCAAGTAGTGCATCACTTTTGGTGCCATGTAATGTAGGGTAAGAATGGTTACAATTATACTTTTCATTGCATATTATTTTCTATTGATGTAATATAATTTTGTGTTTCTGTATAGTTTCCATTGGATTCTGACAGTTATCAACGTCAGTAAGGATACTGTTTATTTGTGGGACCCTCTTAGTCATCGCATTCGCGATGATGATTGGAAACATGTTGTAGAAATGTAAGTTTTTTGTTATTTCTTTTGATTTATATCGGTATGCTTATTACATAATCTGAATAATCAACAATATATTTGAAGGGCTATTAAAATGGTTATTGCGGCCTCTGGGAATGGAAAGAAAGGACGAAGTAAAACTGCTTGGAAAATTGTCAAGGTAATTTAATATTTGTAACTAATTAGATATAAGTGTTTGTATATGTTAAATTGTAATGCACATGCAAATCTTTTGTAGGCTCCTCGTCAGCCGGATAGTAACCAATGCGGTTTCTATGTCATGGCTTACCTGAAGACTTTAATTGAGAACATGCCGGACATTGATGATAAAGATTCTGTTCAAACACTGGTAATAATTCCATTTCTAATTCGTGTTTAAAATTATTTTGATTTCAATGTTTCAAAGTGGAAATATGATGCATTTGAGATTCTTGTTGCCAGTATAATTTTGAGTACTCCATTTATTGTTGATGTCTATTGAATGAATGCTTTTTAGTTTTTAATTTGATCTTTTTATTCACAAAGTTTAAAGTGGAAAGATTAGAGAAAATACAAAAGCTCTTGCCTTTAGAACTACTAAAACTCTATTACCATATAGTGGTTCTTGAAAATTACTCCTAACTTATTTCGAATTTCATTGCAATTACTAATTTATTTACTCACTTTTTACATGTAGTTCCAACAAGTTGAATATGACAAAGCGGTTATTGATCTGGTGCGTTCTGAATGGGCCGATATTCTATCAAGTTATATACAGTAGGTATGATTTGATCATTAGAACGTTGTGATCTTTTAGACTTCATGGAATTGTTTGTTGTAGTATTATGACGACTTCGTCGAATTGTTTTTTGTATTATTATGACTGGATGATATTTGATTCGATGAGAATTGGTCATGGAAGTATTTACACTTGTTATTTTGAACCTTAGCTTGTGCAAAATTATGTAACTACACTTGGCCATGGTGAATGGATAAATTGTTTTTTGGTATATGATTAAAATTTAAGCAGGTTAAAAACCGTTGAGACAACGGTTAAAAATCGTTGTTTATTTTACAATAGACAACAAAAATAGACAACAGTTTGAAACTGTTGTCTTTTCTACAAAAGACAACAGTTTATCGGCGTGACTTTTAACAACAACGATTTCATCAACACACAATAGACAACAGTTTATAACTGTTGTCTTTTAAAGAAAAGACAACAGTTAAAAAACCGTTGTCTATGTGTGTGACTTTTAACAACACTGGTTTCAACAACACTTAATGGACAACGGTTCGAAAACCGTTGTCGTTTCAAGAAAAGACAACGGTTTTTAACCGTTGTCTATGTGCGTGACTTTTAACAACACCGGTTTCAACAACACTTAATAGACAACGGTTAAAAAACCGTTGTCGTTTCTAGAAAAGACAACGGTTTAAAACCGTTGTCTATGTGCGTGACTTTTAACAACACCGGTTTCAACAACACATAATAGACAACGGTTGAAAAACCGTTGTCGTTTCTAGAAAAGACAACGGTTAAAAACCGTTGTCTATGTGTGTGACTTTTAACAACACTGGTTTCAACAACACTTAATAGACAACGGTTCGAGAACCGTTGTCGTTTCAAGAAAAGACAACGGTTTTTAACTGTTGTCTATGTGCGTGACTTTTAACAACACCGGTTTCAACAACACTTAATAGACAACGGTTAGAAAACCGTTGTCGTTTCTAGAAAAGACAACGGTTTAAAACCGTTGTCTATGTGCGTGACTTTTAACAACACCGGTTTCAACAACACTTAATGGACAACGGTTGAAAAACCGTTGTCGTTTCTAGAAAAGACAACGGTTAAAAACCGTTGTCTATGCGCGTGACCTACAACAACACCGGCTTCAACAACAGAAGTTTTACCCCTACGACAACGGTTATTAACCGTTGTCTATGTGCATTTTTCTTGTAGTGATTGTTGGACTCTATTTTCACAAATCAGAGAACTATATGTTCATAATTTGATAACTATACAATTTAGAAATTATGAATCTCTACTGTATTTAAATTATGAATATTTTATGAATCTACGATATAGAAATTATGGATCTACAGTATAGAAATTATGGATCTACAGTATAGAAATTATGAATCTACAATATTATGAATTTAAAGTATAAATTTTATGAATCTACAGTATAGAAATTATGGATCTACAGTATAAAAATTATGAATCTACAATATAGAAATTATGAATATGGAACTGTGCCTACCTTACAAGGTGGGCACGTGTTCACAGCATAACGTTCCGTAATAGAGTTAGTAACATTAAAAAAAAAAATCAAGTATTTTATTTTCAAATATCTATCTTAAAAATTTCTCAACCACTCATTCCACAATCAATCAGAGAAACTTAGCCATGAAAAAAGTTGTTACATTATTATAAATATAATCTTGATGAGATGATAGAATTCAATCTGATTAGTTACAGAGAGATTACAATGATGAGTCCTATAGAAAAGCTACCACCTAACTCTCCTAAACTATAGACTAAAATAACAGACTTAATCTATAACCACAAATATAAATTATATGTTATAATGGAATTATATTATTACTAACAATCTTAAATTTTGTATTATAATCATGCAATTTTCGCAATTTACACTTCATCAACTCATCAAGTAATAAAAAGTCATTATAATTATGAATGGGCAATAACAAACATGCATGATCCTCTATCTTTACACAAGTGGAAGCTGATTTTGATCGAGGCGTGTGCATGCAATGCAACATTGTAACCTAGGATGAAACCCACCCACCGCATACATACGTGCACACACAAAGCACTATATTCATTGGTCCAACCCGGCATATCAAAAAGTGAATAAAGTTGTAAAGTATACAACATATCGATCATCCACTTCATTCAATACACAATTCCTTACTCTTAAATAATTCTTCTATCTTTCTGATGGTATCTGGTACATTAGTGTTTGCATAATTGCATTCATAATTCTTCTATTTTTAAATTTCATTATCTACTATACCAAAATTTTTAACCTTTTTTTTGGGTACATAAGGGAGGGGAAAACTTCAATTTAAGACGTTACACTTGAGTAATGTGATACTTGACCGCTCTCCGCCATCATGACATGTTCAAGGGGGAGGGAGAACAATATCAAGAATTGTGAGGCCATATATGACTTAAGCTCCATGCCATTTTAGCAAGCTCATCCACTTTGTTTTGCTCTCGATATATCTTGTTGCAGACCATCTCTCACTCTCGTTGCATCGTGTCCTTGCAATTTTGGATTAAATTTCCAAAGTTTTTAACCTTGAATTAGTATAGTTTTGAGTTCGCAAATCATTATGATGTGTATGCTCATACATATATAATTTCGAGTTAACTCTATTTTTTGCTCTAGATTTATAGGTGACAATCCACTTTTAGTCATTTTTTTACAGAATATTCATTTTTTGTCCTAGTAACATAATAGTGTGACATGACTAATTTTGGTCCTCTATCAAAAAAATCATTGAAATTGCATTAAATATAAGAGCATTTCGCTCTTCAATTATGAATTTTTTTCAAAAAATGAACATAAAATATATAACGGGTCAACACACTTTGTATTAAAAAGATCAAAAGGTCCTTATATTTAACGAAATTTCAACAATTTTGTTGAAAGATGACCAAAATTTGTCATGTCACAATAATACTAGGACCAAAAGGTGATGTTTTGATTTATAAAATTAAAAAAAAAATAGATTGTCATCACCTATAAATCTAAGGTCAAAAATGGAATTAACTCTATAATTTCATTTTGAGATTTTAAACTTTTTTTTTAGATTTTTTTTTGCCGAATTCAATATTTAAAAAATAAATCTTTTGAAATTATTTGTTGAGTTTCTACACAAAATACAAATCTTAAATCACTCTCTAAATCATTATTAAAGTGACTTTAAAATGGCTTGGCTCAAATCACTTTTTTAAACGCTCCTAAAATTGTAAAAGAGAAAATTGTAATTTATGCCCTCACAAATATGTTAATTATTCATGTCACTCTTGAATTATCAATGGTGTAAATGTTTCCTCTCACTTTTCAAACGTAATATATATTGGCCTCTCCCCTAATAGGAAGAATGATAAATATTATTATCGGTAGAAGGAGAACAAACGAAGAAAAAAAAATTGTAGTCTTCAAACAGAAAAAATGACGGGTAACGACATTTACACCATTAATAATTTAAGAGATGGATAATATATATCATATTTTAAAAATTGAAGGACAATATTTACACCACTAATAATTCAGAAGTGATATTGATAATTGAGTTAATACCCAAAATCGTCCTCGACTATAGTGGTTTTTCTCAATTTCGTCCTAAACGACTTTGGTGACCTAATATCGTCCCAGACTTTTGTGTTTCGCTCAATTTAGTCCCAGACTTTTGTGTTTTTGCTCAATTTAGTCCCTCATTTGTTATTCTGTCCATTTGGTGTTAAATAAATAGATAATTCAGTAATTTTAATATTGACATCTCTTTACTCATAGACATGTGAATTGCGAAATCCCATTTTTTTTCGAATTACTCCCAGAATTACTCCTAAAACTGCGAATATAAAATTTGATTTGCAAGTCCGGGAGTAATTCTGAGTGTAATTCGTACAAGAAAGAGGAATTTTGCACTTCACAAGTTGAAAGTAAAGAGAGATCAATATTGACATTACTGAATTGTCCCTTTATTTAGCACCAATTTGACGAAATAACAAATGGAGGACTAAATTGAGCGAAACACAAAAGTCTGGGACGATATTAGGTCACCAAAGTCGTTTAGGACGAAATTGAGAAAAACCACTATAGTCGAAGACGATTTTGGGTATTAACTCTTAACATATTTGTAAGAAGTATAAATTACCATTTTTTCTTTTTGTAAAATTTCCAATTCCTTACCAATTAAGACTCATTGAATTTCCGATTAATTTTAATTTTATTCTTAATTTTAATTCGAATTCCTTGCTTTGCACGAAGTGCGTTTGTAGTTATGCTGACATAAAAGTCCACTCTAATCCAACAAACCCTTCATAGGGTTTTTATTAATTTTCTCTCTCTCTCTCTCTCTCTCTCTCTCTCTCTCTCTCGGTCTGTTGCCCTTCCATTGTTGTGATCCCACCTTGAGCCGGTCAGCTATGAAAAACTTAAGCTGGTTTACCACCTTGTGGCTCTTTGCCGGCTAGGGTCGCAAGGCGAGGGTTTACCCACATACTCACGAATGTCAGTAGTGGGGTTTACCTCGACAATCCAACAAATTCACTACACTAACACTATGGACTCTGACGATGGCTTATATGATGAGACGGGCTCGCCGGGGGACGATGATTTCTACGGCGGCAGCGACGGTGACGGCGACGTTACCCACGAAGACTCCGGGAGCGATGGCGATGTGGAGGGGGATCCTGATTTCATCGGCGATGATGATCATGGCGAGGAGAGTGATTTCACAATCTTGACGGGGGACGAAATCCGGCGTCTCATGGAGGACGATGTAGCCCAAGTCACCGCCGTTCTCTCGGTGTCCAAGGCGGAGGCCTCCGCTCTTCTCCGCCGCTACAATTGGAGCGTTAACAGAGTGCACGAGGAGTGGTTCGCGGACGAGGAAACGGTTCGGAAAGAGGTGGGCCTGATTTCGTCTCAGAGTGTGGAGAAAAGAATCGAGGATTGTGGAGAAATCAGCTGTGGAATTTGTTTCGATGATCACTCGCCCGGTAATGTTTACGCCGCCTCGTGTGGCCACCCTTTTTGTGTTGATTGCTGGTGTAGTTACATCGGCACCGCCGTCGCGGACGGGCCGGGTTGTCTGAACCTCCGGTGCCCCGACCCGTCTTGCAAAATCGCTGTTAATCTTGACGCAATTGAGCGTTTAGCGTCGGAAGAGGATAAAAGGAAATACTTAGGCTTTCTCTTCCGATCTTACGTCGAGGAGAATCGGAAAATCAAGTGGTGCGTAGCCCCCGGTTGCGAATTCGCGATCAACTTCGAAATCGGGAGCGAGAATTCCGACGTCCTCTGCGACTGCGGCAACTTCTTCTGCTGGAATTGCACGGAAGAAGCTCACCGCCCGGTGGATTGCGAGACCGTGAAGAAATGGATTCTGAAGAACAACGCGGAATCGGAGAACACCAACTGGATTTTGGCGTACACGAAGCCGTGTCCAAAGTGTAAACGGCCTATTGAGAAGGGGGAAGGGTGTATGAGGATGACGTGCAAGGCACCTTGCAACTTTCAGTTCTGCTGGCTGTGCTTGAGTGAGTGGTCGGTTCACGGCTACAATCCCTGTAACAGATACAAGCCTGGGAGTGAAACTGAGAGGCAGAAGAAAATGGCGAAGATGTCTATAGAGAGGTACACACATTACTACGAGAGGTGGGCTGCTAATGAGAAGTCCAAGAAGAAAGCCATGGAGGACTTGAAAGAAATGGAGTGTGTGAACGTGGGGAAGCTTAGCGACTTCCAGTCCCTTCCAGAGTCCCAACTGAAGTTCATAGTGGAAGCTTGGAATCAGATTGTTGAATGCAGAAGAGTGCTCAAGTGGACTTATGCTTATGGGTTTTACTTGCCCGAGGAGGAGCACACGAAAAGGCAGTTCTTTGAGTACTTGCAGGGCCAGGCTGAGGAGGGTTTGGAGAGGCTTCATCAGTGTGCTGAGAAGGAACTTGAGATCTACCTCAGTCCGGAGGAAGCTAATTCCCCTAATTTCTGTGATTTTCGTATAAAGCTTAACGGTTTAACAACTGTGACCAAGAACTACTTTGAGAATTTGGTTAGTGCATTAGAGAATGGTCTCGAGGATGTAGATTCACATGGGGCTCCTCATGACTCCAAAAATATGCCAGGCAGTAGCAATGCAGCACCAAACCCAAAGACGAATTATTCATCAGTTTTTCGTCGCAACAGGGTAGCTGGAGGGAGAAATTTACTAGCAGGTCGTGGCATCAGGATGGAAACACAAAGAAATTTACCCGTGGCTGGAAACAACACAGCAGGCACAAGACCGTTGCCCAACTTGACAGCTGCTGCTCTGCGAAATGCTAACACAATGGTGGTGGCTCAGTATCCAGAAAGACGGAGGTCAAAGGTAGTGTTTACAACAACCGCCTTAGAAGGCGACACAGGAAATGGATCAGTAGCAGTGGGTGGCAATAGGGTAGGGGTTGAACCAGGGCAGAGGCTGAATTTGGGAAACACTTTACCAGTTGCAACTGGGTACCTAACAGGTGTGGCTGGTGGACTAGTAGCTGGGACTGTCAATGGTGTTGGAGTTGAACCAAGGCAGAGGACAAACTTGGCAAATGCATTGCCGTTGGTAAACGGTCCAGTTGGTGGCAACATTCATGGCCTGGGAAATGGACCAGTGCCTGGTGCTGGCAATGGGATAGGCATTGAACATAGAGAAAGGGCTGACTGGCATCCATCATGGCTGACTGGGAGCACCAGCAAAGCACACTCTGTGAATGCACCAAGAGCTGGGAGCCCCTATGGGGTTGAAAAAAGATTCAGGGAAAGCTCAGAAAGTGCTTTGCCACTCGGTGGCATTACATCAGAAGTCTTGAAGAATCCACCAGCACTGGGACTGGGTAGCAACAATCGGTTAAGTTTGCAAAATGCACCAGTAGCTGGGTCTGGCGATGTTTCAAGCTCTAGAAATACACCATTAGCAGGGAGCAGCAGCATTGTTGCAGTTGAGAAAAGACAGAGGACTTCTGCAACAGGAGTAGCAACTACCAATCCTAAGAATGGTGATTTAGGAAGTTGGGCATGTGATCTGTGCACCTATTTGAATCCAAGCTCTGCTACTGTGTGCACCATGTGCAGGGGTGATGCTTCAGACAACTGGGAATGTGATAAATGCACTTTTGTCAATGACAAGCATGCTACCATATGCCAAGTATGTGAACTTCCACGATAAGTCATCAACTGACTTTTTCTTGCTAGGGGTCTCTGCCAGAGGCTTCTGAAACATAAAAAGTTGAAGGATTAGCCCTCATAAATATGAAATAAATGCTTTTAGTTACTTAGTTCGTATTAGTTCTGCTGGAATCTGGAATCAAATGCTTTGGCTGTAAAACATACATAATAGAAGTTTTACGTATTGTTTTTCCAGCTATGTAGATAACTGCTAAATAACACCTCGTGGTTCTGCGCCTGTGCATATGCAATTATATTTACAGTTATCTTACCCTGATTTTACTTGAATCTGATTATTGACTTGAGAACTCTTTTCTAGTTTTTCACTTCTTCACTCTTTGATTGATACAGGATTTTCCCTATCATGAATGATTTTGCTTTATATTCATAAACTCCATACTGATGTTATTCTTTAAAAATAAGTATTGCGTTGATCTCATTTTCTTTCTGCTAGAAATGATGACCAGCTATGTGCACAATATGCAGACTTAAGGGGATCATCATTTCTGCCAAATTGTGTACCTTGTACTGAGCAAATAATCTCCCATTATATTGGTTCTCTATTCTAGTCATTAATCTGCTCTATGTTAAGCTTGTAGTTGTAATCTGTTGAACAAAATTAATTGTTATACAACCTGGTATCCAGTCTGAATGTATCTATGTCTATGTATAATATAAACGGCCAATGGTTGTTTAACACTGAAATTTTCAGGCCTTTTTTTGGTATCTTATGCTGCGGTGCTTGCACCTTGACATTTTTTTGACAGGCTATCACCAGCATTAAAGTTCTGGCTGTTTAGTAAAGTTGTTGTTTGCATATGTTTACTTTCTCCTGTTTTCTTCCTTGCCCATGCCTAATTTCCTCCTTGATTTGAGGTAATAAAGATGCATCTCTTCTGTTCATTACTGTTTCACTGCACTTTTTCCAGCCCTGTTGTCCTTTACCGATTAACTTGAGAGGTTTTCGGAGTAAAAAAACTGAAGGAAACAAACTTCTGGACACTAAAGCACATTGGTAACTTGGAAAGATTATTTTTTGAATTAAGGTTCTAATTTAAGATCAATTGGCTTCTTCTAAAGCAGCTATTCAGTCAATTTCTCATGCGGCTGTAGAGCAACCTTTTCCTGCCAATTTGGTGAGATGACCAACCCCCTTCACTTGCTTTATTGATCACCCTTGTATGTTCCAAGTTTGTTGATTATTAAACTATATTACTGACTTCAAGTCTCAGGATCATGCTCTTGGACACCACAGCAGTTTCTCCATTTTGGCAAAGCAAAGTGCTCTGTAAAATGCTGGGGCTCTTGAGACTGTCTTGGTCAACACCAATCAAAACCTGAATTACCACATTTGAGGAAGTTCTGAATATGGCGTCAAATTGTCGTGAATGCCAGGCCTTCAGTCTCCAACTGGTGTAAGTCTTAAGTAGTTAAGTTTTATTTCCTTCCTGCAAATGTGGTTTAAATATAAAATTTCCAGGATTCAGGAAATGTGGTTTTCAAACGGATAAACTTGGTTGGTGCAACTCCACACTTGTGATTTTGAGGTTTTGGGTTAACTTTTCCATTGCCTTGCAATAGGCCAAACATAGTTCAGACATTTTCCATTTTTCTAAGTTTAAGAGGTGGAATTTAAACTGGGATTCGATGTTGACATTGCTAATTTTGTATGTTGTTTCTTATCTTTTCTTCTATTGCACCAACCAATACATTGCTAATTTTGCTAGTTTTGTATAAACCTTACATTGCTAATTTTGTATGTTGTTTCTTATCTTTTCTTCTATTTGTGATTGTACACTTGTCAAAAAACAATGAATATGAAAAGTTCAAGATTTATGCCACATATGGTAAAACAATCTCGTGTTTCGTTTGCAGCTTTTAGAGAAGCAACAACTAATTCAGTTTGCAGAATCACTTCACAGCAAGCTCGGCTACTTTGATGAATTTGAGAATGTAAAGGTTTCATTTCTATTTACCTCAATATTATTGCATCGTTTGATGTTTGATGTTTGATGTTGTTTTACCGGCAAAAGCAGTGTGACTTACATATTGATAAGTTCGGTTACTCATAGTTTTGTATTAGATGTGCCTAAGGTGAACTTGATAATGAAATCTGATACTTATTATCCATGTTACAAAGATCTAAGCTCAACAAGAATTTTTCCTAATTTTACTTAATAAGAAATTATTGGGTTTTAGTTTCTTGAATTTTGTTATAAATTTGATTTCTATTCCTGGGTTAATATTTTAAATTCACAACTTTGTTCTTTTACCTTTGCTCTGTGTCTTAACTCTTACAAAGTTACAGGGCGTTTGGTTGGAGGGGGAATTACGTGGAAAAGGAATTGCAATTTCATGGGAGATGAATTACTGGGAATAAAGTGAGAATTTAAATTTCAGTGTTTGGTTTACGGGAATAGAATTACTGTGAATTTGAATTCCAATGTTTGGTATACATGGGAATTGAAAGGGAATAAGTTGTATAAAGTCCAAAATGTCAATTATTGTTGTAGTATTAATTTTAGGTTAAAAAAAAAAAAAAGGATAATTTTGTCTCATCACTAGCATTTTTTCTTCCTAAAATCCCAGGAAATAAAATACCGGGGCGGGACATGGGATTTTAATTCCATGAAAATGAGGGAATTGTAATTCCATGGCATTGCAATTCCTTCCAACCAAACTAAAGAATTTTATGGCCTTTGGAATTAAGTGGGAAGGGAATTTAAACTCCCTCCCTCCAACCAAACGCCTTGTTAAAGTCTGTCTTGCTAACTGATATAATAATAACTTATCATAAGTTATTATTATTTGGTTTTTGATTCCTCTAGTAACAGATTGTATAGAAATGTGTGGTTTCAGTCCTCTGGTGTCCTTGGTCATGATAAATATTCTTGTGCCTTGTTAATGTTTTTTGGCCGATCGATCATGCTCGTTTACTTTATTTCTCTGTTTTTCTTACTTTAATTATCCCATCTCGATCCCTACGGGGATTTCTTAAGGACCCGCCCCGATTTTAAAATAATAAAAAAAAAATTTATACACTTCTAAATTTTTAGTACACTATAAAATAATATTTTATTTTATTTAAATTGTTCCATTAATTTCTAAATTTATATATTTAAATGTCTAATTAGCCTAACTTTCAATCATCTCAAAATACTAGTATAAAATATTTAAAACATTAACCAATACTTAAAGATTCAAATTGTTCAAATCTTAAGTCATTAACCAAAATACTAAATATTCATACATAATAACTTTAAAAAAAAATCAAAAGTCAAAATTAAAAATTAATGCATATAAATATTAGTATATGTATTATTTATTATATAATAGGTATAATACATACATATATATATATATATATATATATATATATATATATATATATAATAAAATTAAGATCATATGCGAATGAACGTTTTAGATAAAAAAAAAAAGTGGTGGCATTATTGTAATTTTGAATAAGTTTAGATATTATTTGTTTTTGAGTGTACATTTTTTCTTTGAGTGCACATTTTTCTTCTTTGAGTGCATATTTTCCCTTCTTCGAGTGTATATGTTTTGTTCAGTGCATAATTTTCTCTTTGAGTACATATCTTTGTGCTTTCGAGTGCAGAATTTTAACCTTTTAGTGCATATTTTTGTGCCTTCAAGTGCACAATTATGAGCCTATGTTTATTACTCCGTATATCTTTTGTCTTCTTTATAATAACGTATACTAAATTTTTAATGAAATTTGTGAGATTTACAAACAATTTGTAAAGGTAATTGCTTCAATAACACTGAAGTTGAATAATTTTCCTTTTTGGTACCATAAATTACTTCAATTGCACATCTTTGTGTCTTCGAGTGCATAATGTGTTTATTATATATTTTGAATTCTTTTCAACAATGTATAACTAAATTTTTAATGAAATTTGTGATATTTACAAACGATTTGTAAGGGTAATTGCTTCAATAACACTTAAGTTGAATAACTTCAATTTTTAGTATCATAAATTGCTTCAATTGCACATCTTTGTGCCTTTAATTGCATAATTTGACCTTGAGTGCACAATTTTGTGCCTTCAAGTGCACAATTATGGACCAGTGCATAACTTAGGCATTCAAGTGCATATCTTTAATTCTTTATGCTTTCAAGCTCACAATTTGGCCTTGAAATGCATATTTTTGAGTCTTCAAGTGCACATTTTTGTATAGAAATTTGAGTTTAAGAGTTATTGATCACATTTATCGGCACTTTCGCACGAGAGCTCTCGTTCGCACTTAATCTTAAACTAACGCACTTTAAGTACACAACACATGCACATTAAGCACAAAAACAAAACACCCAAGAACACTAATTTCACGCGCATGAAGCACAAAATTCACACACCTTAAGTACAAAACTCATGCACTTTAAGTTTCAACAACTATTCACATTAAGAACACAAACTCACGCACCTTAAACACAAAACTCATGCACCTTAAGCACAAAATTCACGCACTTTAAACACAAAACTTATGCACCTTAAGTTTCAACACTACTCACATTAAATACACACACACGCACCTTAAGCACAAAACTCACGCACCTTAAGCACAAGACTCACACCCCTTAAACACAAAACTTATGCACCTTAAGTTTCAACACTACTCACATTAAGTACACACCAACGCACCTTAAGCACAAAACACACGCACCTTAAACACAAGACTCACGCAACTTAAGAACAAAACTCATGCACATTAATCATCGCACGGGAGACATTCAACCGCACAGGAACTTATATATATATATATATATATATATATATATATATATATATATATATATATATATATATATAGCTCAAAGGTCGGGGTGAGGATTGGAAAACTCTCCCCGCCCCAGCAAATTACGTTGTAGAATCCTGTCCAACTTGCAAGGTGGACACGGTTTCAAAACGGTATTGTTTTGGTGGAAAACAACTCCGTGTAATTTTTTTTTTTAAAAAAAAAATTGTTTTCTTTCGCCGTTAGCGGCGTTTGTCTTCAGGAAATCTATATTCATAATTATTGAACTTTATATTCATAATTATAGAACTCTATGTTCATAATTTTTGAACTCCATATTAATTATTGAACTTTATATTCAAAATTACAAAATTATGTTCATAATTTTTGAACTCTAGAAATCTATGTTCATAATTACTGAACTCTATGTTCATAATTTTTTGAACTCCATATTCACAATTATTGAACTCTACTAGTTTTTTACGCGCATTGCGCGATTGGGATAATGCCCAATGCTTTTTTTGTTAAATAAGTACTTTAAAGTATATTATGGCAGGATTATATTGAAATTGTTCATGCATAGATAATTGAAGGTTGAATTTGCGTATTTAAATAGGTAATTCTTCTCCCAAAGGTTGAGTCCCAACCCCAAGGGCCCCCCACACTCCGACCCGACAGAGCATTGTGAGAAGTTGTAAATCATGGTGACTTAATGGTTCAGCAGACAGGGTCAATGCTGATACGCACAAGGAATCTGCCCACTTTGGACATAATTCCCGCACTGCCGCCGCCGATGTTCAAACTTTGGTCTCTTCTCCCAAATACTACCCACTAAACCATTTAGCTAAGCTCGTGCGAGTTAAATAGGTAATTCTAAGTTTACAAATGCAAGATAATATAGTCAAGATTGATTATAATTGTCAATAAAATAATTGTATAAGTATAGTTGAAACCAAATACGGGACATAAGGGAGAACAAATAAAAATTAGGGCATAAAATATTAAATATATACTAATATTGTTTGAGGAGATTCGGACATTAGGATTTGTGGTTAAGTTCTATTAAGACTTTAATATTAGAATTAGATTAATGGTGTAGTTATAATTCTATATTAGACTTTAATATTAGAATTAGACTAACGGTGAATTAACGGAAAAGTTAAATGGATAATCATATAATTAAGGATAAATTAGAAAATCTTAAAAGAAAAAAAAAAAACCTGAACAATATGAACCATTCATTTGATTTAATAATTTGGCGGTCATTTTTTCTACCCAATGTTAATAATTGAATAAATTCGCTGGTCAAATCCGTTAGTATAATCCGCTAACGCTAACCGCTGATTGTCAAACAAGGACATTGCGAGGTAGTTCTCACTTCAATTTGTTGTGTGATTTGAATACTCTCTTTGTCACAAAATCTCTCAAGTAGTTAATATGGTTGGCTTTATTAATTATATTTTTTTAATTTTTTCATGGTATTAATAAAATACTTGGTAAATAAATATATAGCATTATTTTGTATTATAACTTTGATATTTAATTAGAAAAATAGTGCACAAAAAAGATAATAGATAATGTAGTGAATATAATCAATTGATGAATTTGAATGAAAAAATTTTTACATTTGAGAAAAATAAATACAATATAACTAATAAAAATATTTCTTTTAATTAATTTATTGATAATTAATAATTTTTTTTTCACTGAATAAAGACATTGTAAGGACAATGTAGCGAATATAATCAATTAATAAATTTGAATATAAAGAATATATTGAAGAAAAATAAAGACAATATAACTAATAAAATTATTTCTCTTATTTAATTTATTGATAATGAATATATATATTTTTTTTTTTGAATAAAGGCATTGTGGACACATAATTCTAAATTAAAGAAATGCATATGTATTATTTTTTGTTGTAACTACTAAATTATTATTTATATAATTTAATAAGAGTAAAATAGAGTACTAATTATGCAAACTTTGATTGGGATGAGGTTCGAACCTAAGACTTTTTTTTATTGAATCAATGAGTAAGTTAACGGTGAACTAACGACAATTCTTAAAATTTTAACGGAATTAGTAACGGTGTGTGGGTATTTTAGGAAATTTTAATGTAAAATTTAAATCTGATCAATATTTTAATCAATCTGAGCCATTCATTTGATTAAAATCTGTGACCGCCATTTTTTCTACCCATTATAGGCCTAACTCTCTTGGGCTCTTATTAGTATAGTAGATATTCATAATTATAGAATTCTATGTTCATAATTATAGAACTCTATGTTCATAATTATTGAACTCTATGTTTATAATTATTGAACTCTATATTCATAATTCTTGAACTCTATCTTCACAACGTCTTGCTGAGTTGTTTTGACAAATTATTTTTTAAAAAAAGAAATAAAAATCTTATTGGTGGAGGAAAACGGTGTCACTAACGTCACCGTTACTCCAAAATTGCCAAACGACGTCATATTAGAACTGTTCCCACCTTACAAGGTCCCGTTCCCGTTCTCCGAAAAAATTCTCCGTCTCCGCCGACGGGGATCGGTTTTCCTAACGGATCAGGTTGAATTGAAATCCTTAAACGAAAAATATAGAAAAATGAAAGAAAGAGAAACCTGAGAAAAAAATTTTGAGCTTAGAAAGCAGGTATATCGTAGACCCACCCAAGCTATTTTTCTTTTTCTACGACTTAGAAAATATGTCTAACTTGTTATTTAAAATAAAATTTTTATTTTTTAAATTAGTAAACATATTTTTGAGGGAGAATGTATTGTACTCCCTAACTTGCTGCTGACAAATATTTAGAGTGTTGGATTTTGATAGTTTGAGACAATAATGTAATGATTGCTGTTGGATTTGGATGGTTTGAGACATTCATGCATGTATGACTAGAGACTTAGGAAGAGAAACAGCATATACTGAAGCATGATTGGTTTTTTAAGATTTCGAGTATGTTTGGAGAGCTTATTTAGAAGCTTTTAACTTATTTTAAGCTATTAATAATTATAAACTCTGTTTGGTAATATTAGAGTCGGACTTTTTGTTTTTGCGGTCCTGTTCCGCTAAATAAATGAAGCCCTACTAAAATAATAAGTTTTAAAACCAATACATGCAAGTTTTGAACCTTTAACCTCCAAGTTAAAATACAATAAATATACATTTCTACCATCTCTTCATAGAAACTTTCAAGATTAATTGAAACTTTTAGTTTTTATTTCTAAACTAGCTAGTTATGTAAAAATTAAATATTGGACCTCTAAAATTTGGGGCCCCTCTAAAATTGGGGGCCCTGTGCGGTAGCCCAGCTTGCACAGCCTAAAATTCGGCCCTGGGTAATATTTTGGATGCTATCTTAGGTAGCGTTTCAAAATAAGTTAGTAGCATCCTAACTTTTTTTTTTTTTCATCTTTGTCCTTATTATTAAAAAAAAAAAATTGACATTTTTACTCATCTTAATTAAAATTCTTTTCTCTTTTCCTTTATCTGCAACTTTCATTGCAATTATTATTATTATTATTATTATTATTATTATTATTATTATTATTATTATTATTATTATTACTATTATTATTATTATTATTATTATTATTATTATTATTATTATTATTATTATTATTATTATTATTATGAGATGATAGAGATTCTCAACAATATTGTTACTTCATTTTGGGATGCTAGGTTATGATTATGCTAATAGTTTTATTTCAAAATGTTATTTTTTTAAAGACAAAATGTTAAATTTTAATATGTAAACAAATTAATTTAAATTTTATGAAGATGTCATTTTTTATCTTTTTATATTTATCAGCTTATCAAAAAACTAATAATATCAAACACTTTCAAACGTAAATATCAAACACTTTCAAACGTAACAGCTAGCTTAATCGCTCTCTAATTTTCAGCTCCTAGCTTATAGTTTTTAGCTCCTTTTTGACTTTCAGCTACCTTTTCAGCTATTTGTTAAACATAGCCTTCTTGTGTTTCTATAAATTTACTTATTCTCATAGTCTTGAGCTTGACTTTTATTAATATATTTCTCGTCTTTTTTCTCAAAAAAGAAAATGAATTTGCTTATTCTAAAGAAATGACCATATGTTTGTTATTAATGATTATTACTATCCTTTATCTTATTAAAGGATTGCTACCTTTAAAAATAATCTATTCAACTCAGTTATTAATTTTTATCACTGGTTTTTTTTTTAATTGTGCCTGCTTTACATTTTTACCTGCACTATTTTGTAAGGATGTGATTTAAGTTATGATTGCATCTCCTAATTTATTTTGAGTTAAGCAGTTTAATATAATATATATTTATTTTTATCAAAATTAATATTAACAAAATTTAAATATTTTTAATAGATTAATATTTGATGCACCGCCGGTATATAGATGCTATACACATCATTAAAAATTAAATTCAATTTTAATCGGGTCCTTTTTCGCAAAATATCTAACACTTTTATTTTTTTAGGAAACTCTTTTATTTCAAATTAACATAATATATCTACTTTTCTAAATATATTTATTACTTAATTATATATATATATATATATATATATATATATATATATATATATATATATATATATAATATAATTATCTAATAATTTTTAATAATGATAACAAATTCTAAAACCTGTAAAAGAATTAGACATTCATTACTAGTTTAGAATGTTTTTAAGGTTATATATATCTTTAATTTTTTGTTAAAAAAAAAAAAAAAAAACAGATTCTTCCTTTCAAAAAAAAAAAAAAAAAAAAAAAAAAAAAAAAAAAAAAACAGATTCTAAAGCGTAAAACAATTAAAGTTAACAATGAATTAAACTATTATATTATACCCCCTTGCCGGATTGTTTTTCCCCACTTATGGCCGAGGCCTTTGCATGCAAAGAAACCCTATCTTGGTTACGCGCCCGGGACGAGGGCACTGTCCAGATCTACATGGATTGTCAGATGCTACACTGTTATTTGACCTCAAGAGGACCCCCACTCAGATCATACATCGGCTATGCTGTTAATGTTTGGAAAATTTGCATATCTACTTTTGATTTCTGTTCAGTTAATTTTATTCTTAGATCTAAGAATTTATTAGCTCATACTTTAGCTTCTACAATTTCAGAACAGTCTACAACTTTGTTTTGGGATGAAGTCCCTCGTGACTCTATTTTGGTTTATCTACCACGCATGGTTGCCTTAAAAAAAATATTATATTATAATTAATAATTCTAATTTATATTTAAAAATAAATTTCTAAATTATTATATTTATAATTAAGAATTCTTTAATTTTAATTAACAAAAACCATCTAATTTCTTATATCTATCTTAACTCCTAAATCTATTTAAACGGCAAAACTCCTAAATTTAAATTACAACATTAGTCACTATTAGAAACAATTGCAACATCTTGTATCAATATATATATTTATCAAAATCCAAATTTTCTCTGTCAGAAGAATCCAACCTGTCAATCTTTTCTCTCTGTCAAAATCTTGATCAGTATTCCATTAGTAAAGAGTTCTCGTCGGTAAGTTGTTTTTTATACCTATTTTTTATGGTTGAAATTATCTTGTAAGCTATTGATTTTTAATAAGTTTTTTTTTTTAATTTTTAAATTCTAAAAAAACTATATTTTTTATATAAAGTGGAAAGGTTGAGTTTGTAAATTGATTTATGGGTTTTGGGTTTTAAAACCTGTAGTAATGAATGTCTAATTCTTTTACAGGTTTTAGAATTTGTTATCATTATTAAAAATTATTAGATAATTATATATATATATATATATATATATATATATATATATATATATATATATATATATAAAAGTAATAAATATATTTAGGAATGTAGATATATTATGTTAATTTGAAATAAAAGAGTTTCTTAAAAATAAAAGTGTTAGATATTTTGCAAAAAAGGACCCGATTAAAATTTAATTTAATTTTTAATGATGTGTCATTCCCTCATTCACCGCTGGTGTATAGCATCTATACACCGGCGGTGCATCAAATATTAATCTATTTTTAATTAGTACTAATTTATATTAACATTTAATATTTAGAACATATACCAAATTCATGTACAATATCTGCCATTGAAAATTTTATTATTTTTTTCTATTTCTATTCTTTCTTCTTTTTTCTGTATTGTTAGGCTATTTTGAAGTAGATGATGGTAGAAAAGAGAAAACCTAAAGAGTTGTTTGTAACAGATATTGTTACGTTTTCAAAATGTATGTCAACATCTCATATCATGCACACAAAGTCAAGTTAAGACTGTGACTACCACTACAAGTATAAAATGCTCTACAATTTACATTCAAGAGTCTTTTTTTGTACACCTTGAACCACTCCTCCAGACCCTGATTAAACTACCTAATAAAGAACTTCAGTATTCGAAATTCAGAACTTGTATACAGTATACTACCGGCCGACGACCTCCACTCGGACCACTTCTAGAAAATCAAAGAATCTAAGCCTCCACCACCGGGATTCAAACCTATGAACATCCATTTGGAATAGTAACCGGGTTGACAATCCTCATATAATATATGTATATAATTATATAATTTTTTTTACAATTGTGCCCCCAAATTTGGGGCCAATTGTAAAAAAAAAAATTATGGCGCTATTGGTAAATGGAGGTTAGCTGATAGCTGAGTGGGTTAGAATGTATGATTAATTGATAACATTAGTTGGTTGTAGAAAAATATTTGATAAATTAACTGTTAGTTGATAGCTGTTTTGTATAATTTATTTTCTCAAAAAGTTAACTGAAAAAGTTGTTTTGAGCATCTTTTTGAATTTTAGCTTTTTGGTGTTATAAAAAATCAATTAACCAAACACTTATATTAATTTTTTAACCATGTCAAATAGTTAAAAAATAATCAAATAAGTCAAAATTAATAGATAAGCTAACTATTTTACCAAACATGACCAATATATATAACTCATATAATATATTATATATGTATATAAGTATATAATTTTTTTTTTAACAATTGGCTCCCAAATTTGGGGGCCAATTGTTAAAAAAGAAAATAAAATTATATATATACACATACTATACTGCAAGCAGGCGCTGCCTGCTGTATAGTATATGTATATATATGTTCTCTAATTAGGGCCCCCAAAATTGCAAGTGCCCTCCACAATTATGTCCATGGACGGCCCTGATGTAACGTTGACTTCTTCTTTCTCTTCTCCTATCTCAATTGTGCGCCAAAAATGTTGTCAACATCTCCATCTTAGCCTATAAAGGAAAAGTAGACATATGTTCTTCTATTTTGAAGTAGATGATAGTAGAAGATATAATAAAATGTTTGAAGAAAATTTAAAAATAATTGTAGTTGTATCATAAGTCTTTCTTTACTTGTTTCTCAATTTCATAAGTAATTGCTTAATATGATTAAAGATTCTCACATTGAAATAGAAAGGAATAAATTTATTAATGCCATTAAATTGACTAGAAAATTAATTGGCATAGTTCACTCGTATATATAGCATTTGTTTCATTAGTGAACCAGTAAGATTTGTCTAATATAACATAAAGGATTTAGTTCTGCAAAATATTTAAGTGTGTTCATTATATAGTCTTGAATGTTTTATATCTATAAAAACCTCCTAGAATATTTTTCCTTTAAAATATTGTTATGAATTGACTTTTTTTTTTTTTAAATCATTCTTCTTTGGTCCTAATATTATTGTGACATGACCATTTTTGGTCTTTTATTAACAAAACAGTTTAAATTTCATTAAATACAAGGACATTTCGATATTTAGTTATGATTTTTTTTTTTAAAAAAATAAACATAAAAAATATAACGGATAAACGCACTTTGTATTAAAAAGAACGAAATGTCCTTGTATTTAATGACATTTTAATGATTTTGGTGATGAAAGACCAAAAATGGTAATATCACAATAATACTATGACTAAAAGGGGATGTTCTAATTAAAAAAAATGACTAAAAATTAATTGTCACATATAAATTTAGGACCAAAAATAAAATTAACTATCTTCCTTTGTTCTAATTTTGTATACTAAAATGATTAATTCTTCTGTTGTAAATGATTAATGACCTAATAATTTATTTACAAGGTCAAATAAGCCTTCTAAATCAAATTAATAGCATAATTAAATCCCTAACTCCTTTCAAAAAAACAAATCCCTAACTAAAAAATAGTTTAATCTAACATTTTTACTTGCGTTGACTAAGCTTTCTGTTAAAATATGATAAATATTGTGGCTCAAATCCGTGGGGACCATTTCATCAACCGTCCGTCCGCATCGCCGCATGTCCTCTTCTTGCATGTTCTCCGCAAATTGCTCTCATCTTTGTGTTCACCTCTTTCCTCTCTTCTTTTGAGTGTATAAATAGGCAGTAGAGTTTTCTTTGTAGAGTGCTCATTATTACATCAATCAAATTGTTCTTCTTATTTCTTTGTCCTCACGTGCATTAATATATATATATATATTCTCCCATTCTTAGAATTATTTTGTCACTTATATTTTTCCCTATTATTATTTAACTTCTTATAATTCTCAATTTTCGATTCTTCGCTTCCGCATTATTCCGCTATATTCCTAACAAGTGGTATCAGAGCCAGGTTTAATTGAGAATTATTTTCAAAGATGTCAACTGTTACTAAGTTCGATATCGAGAAGTTCGACGGGAAAATTAGCTTTTCTATCTGGAAGGTTCAGATGGAAGCCGTTCTAACCCAGAACGGTTTGAAGAAAGCGCTAGCCGGGAAGAAGAAGAAACCGGCTACAATGACAGATGAAAATTGGGAAGATTTGGATGACAAGGCACGTTCAACCATTCTTTTGTGCCTGTCTAAAGAGGTTCTACGTGAGGTATTAAGTGAGACAACTGCGTCAGATTTATGGTCCAAGCTGGATACGCTTTACATGGCCAAAACTCTGGCGAACACGCTACGCCTGAAGGAGCGTCTGTACACAATCCGTATGACGGAAGGTACTTCTATTAAATCTCACTTGGATGAATTCAATTCTATTTTATTGGACTTGGAAAATATTGATGTCATAATTGAAGATGAGGATCGTGCTGTTTTATTGCTTGTCTCTCTCCCTAATTCATACAAGCATTTCAAAGAAATTATGCTGTATGGTAATAGTAGTGATACCCTTACTTTCGACAATGTTAAGTCGAACCTATTGTCCAAAGAAAAGTTTGACTTTGAAATTAAGTCTGAGGACAAAGGTGAAGGCTTGACCGTAAGGGGTCGTTCACTTGAATCAGGGAGTAGCAATAAAAATTCTAGATCCAAGTCCAAAGGACATAAGTCCAACAAATCATGTAAGTACTGCAAGAAGCATGGTCATGATGTGACTGAATGCTTCAAGTTGAAAAACAAGCAAGAGAGAGAAAAGAAGTCCGCTGAAGCTAGTGTTGTTGAAAGTGATTCAGATGGTGATGTGTTGTTATCTGTTAGCTCCGGTGAGAAACGGAGTGAAACCGAGTGGATTTTGGACTCTGGTTGTACATTCCACATGTGTCCCCACAAAGATTGGTTCATCTCTCTGGAACCGGTTGATGGTGGAGTTGTCTTGCTGGGTAATGATACCCAATGCAAGGTTAGTGGAATTGGAAGTGTTCAGATTAAAACTCATGATAACGTTGTCAGGACTCTTACCAATGTTCGGTATATTCCTGATTTGAAACGCAATCTGATATCATTGGGCACCTTGGAATCTCTGGGGTGCAAGTACATAGCTGAAGGTGGAGTTCTAAAGGTCATCAAAGGCTCTTCTGTTCTCATGAAAGCTTCTCGTTCTGGAAGCTTGTATGTCTTGCATGGCAGTACTGTGACAGGTTCAGTAGCGGTATCCTCATCGATGTCTGATGCGGATCTCACTCAATTATGGCATATGCGTCTGGGGCATATGAGTGAGAAAGGCATGCATCTCCTGAGCAAGAAAGGCCTCATTGTTGGTTCAGGTACGGGTAAATTACAATTTTGTGAGCATTGTGTTTTTGGGAAACAAAAGAGGGTTAGTTTCTCTGTTGCTACACACCGTACCAAAGATGTATTGGAATACATACATTCCGATTTATGGGGACCAACTAAATTCCAGTCTATGGGAGGCTGTAGATATTTTATGTCTATTATTGATGACTTTTCTCGTAAAGTCTGGGTCTATTTCCTGAAACATAAAAATCAGGCATTTTCTATTTTCAAGAAGTGGAAAATACTTGTTGAGACTCAGACAGGTAAAAAAGTCAAGAAGCTCAGGACAGACAATGGCTTGGAGTTCTGTGAGTCAGATTTCAATGACTTTTGTGCGGCAAATGGAATCGCCAGGCACAAGACCTTGCCTGGTAAACCCCAGCAGAATGGTGTTGCCGAACGTTTGAACAGGACTCTATTGGAAAGAGCTCGTTGTATGCTCTCTAATGCTGGGTTATGGAAACGACGTGATTTTTGGGCCGATGCCGTTTCTACTGCTTGCTATTTGGTAAATAGATCTCCACATTCATCCCTTGATTTCAAAATTCCAGAGGAAGTTTGGTCAGGTAATCCTGTTGACTACTCTATTTTAAGAGTTTTTGGATGTCCTGCTTATGCTCATTCTAGTACGGGTAAATTAAACCCGAGAGCTGTCAAATGTATTTTCCTTGGTTATGCTTCTGAGTCAAAAGGGTATCGTCTATGGTCTCCTGATTCTCGGAAAATCATTCTGAGTCGAGATATCACTTTTGATGAAAATGCACTACTTTCTTCTGGAAAAGTTCCCAGTACAGGTGAGACACAGAGTACTGGTGAGAAGGTGGAGTTTGAATTCAGGCATATTGATAGTGTTACTACTGCTGATGGTAATACTAAAGATGATGCTGCATCTACTAGCATCGCACCTCTCGTCGAGCCACAACGAGAGTATTCCATTGCTATGGATCGTCCTAGGAGGACAATTAAAAAACCTGCTAGGTACGCTAGTGACGATGAAACCCACCTGGTTGCTTATGCGCTTTCAGTTGCACAGGAGGTTGATGGTGATCCATCCTGCTATTCTGAGGCTATTTCGTGTGCCAACTCGTCCAAGTGGTTGGTTGCTATGCAAGAAGAGATGGAAAGTCTCCATAAGAATGAGACTTGGGAGCTGGTAGATTTGCCGAAAGGTAAACGCCCATTGAGCTGTAAGTGGATTTACAAAAAGAAAGAAGGCATTCCTGGGGTTGAGAAAGCACGGTGGAAGGCACGGTTAGTTGTTCGAGGTTTTGATCAACGTGAAGGTATTGACTTTAACGAGATCTTTTCTCCAGTTGTTCGTCATACTTCTATACGTGTTCTACTTGCTTTTGTTGCTCTTTTTGATTTGGAGTTGGAGCAACTAAACTCAAGCACTACTTGAACTTAGCAATAGGAAGAGCTTGAGATGACTTGAAGTCTCAACTAAGCAATGAGTTTGAGATGAAAGACCTCGGTGCAGCAAAGAAGATTCTTGGCATGGAGATACACAGGGATCGTCAAGCGGGTAAACTTTATCTATCTCAGAAAAAGTATGTTGAGAAAGTTCTTGATCGATTCAATATGTCCAATTGTAAACCTGTGTCTACTCCACTTGGTGCACATTTTAAGGTATCCTCTGGTTCATGCCCTAAGTCTGATGTTGATGTGGCTTATATGTCAAAAGTTCCTTACTCTAGTGCTGTTGGAAGTCTTATGTATGCTATGGTATGCACTAGACCTGATTTGGCTCATGCTGTAAGTGTTGTGAGTCGTTACATGCATAACCCTGGTAAGGAACATTGGAACGCCGTTAAATGGATTCTACGGTACCTAAAGGGTACTTCGTCTTTGGGCTTGGTTTTTGATCGAAATTCTTCTGCATCTACTGACATTATGGGCTTTGTAGATTCTGATTATGGTGGTGATCTTGACAGACGCCGATCGCTTTCCAGTTATATTTTCACTCTTTGTAATTGTGCTATCAGTTGGAAAGCTACGCTTCAGTCTATTGCTGCGTTATCTACGACTGAGGCGGAATATATTGCAGCCACAGAGGGTGTCAAAGAAGCTACTTGGCTACGAGGTTTGGTTATGGAACTTGGTGTTTCACAAGGTCAGACCGTTGTGTTCTCAGATAGTCAAAGTGCTATCCATCTCACCAAAAATGATACATATCATGCCAAAACCAAACACATTGATGTCAGATACCATTTTATTCGAGATGTTATAACTGCAGGAGATATAACCGTTCAGAAGATTCATACATTGGAGAATCCAGCAGATATGCTCACCAAGCCTCTACCTATTACTAAGTTCAAACAGTGTTTGAGTTTAGTCGGATGTTTCAGTTGTTAATTCTCACCGTGAATTTGATCCAAGGTGGAGATTGTTAAAATATGATAAATATTGTGGCTCAAATCCGTGGGGACCATTTCATCAACCGTCCGTCCGCATCGCCGCATGTCCTCTTCTTGCATGTTCTCCGCAAATTGCTCTCATCTTTGTGTTCACCTCTTTCCTCTCTTCTTTTGAGTGTATAAATAGGCAGTAGAGTTTTCTTTGTAGAGTGCTCATTATTACATCAATCAAATTGTTCTTCTTATTTCTTTGTCCTCACGTGCATTAATATATATATATATATATATATTCTCCCATTCTTAGAATTATTTTGTCACTTATATTTTTCCCTATTATTATTTAACTTCTTATAATTCTCAATTTTCGATTCTTCGCTTCCGCATTATTCCGCTATATTCCTAACACTTTCATGTGTACAGTCAAATGCGACAGTGACTTGACATAAATTGGATGGTTTGTACATAAAATAAAAATTAAAAGATTTAAAAATTAAAAATTTTAATATATATATATATATATATATATATATATATATATATATATATATATATATATATATATATATATATATATATATGGAAGGGATCAGGTGCATTTGTGGCTTTCCGTGCGGTTGTGCGGTAGATTAATGTGCGTGAGTTTTGTACTTAATGTGCTTGAGTATTGTGCCGCCTAAGTATTGTGCTTAATGTGCGTGAAGTTTATGCTTAATGTGCGTGACTTGAGTTCAGAATTACGAGCTCAGAAGGAAGCAGAACAGAAAGAGAAGGTGGGTGAAGCTTTTCTGATTGGATTGTGTGTGAATGGATGGATATATGTAAACGCACATATGGTTGTTCTGATTTTATGTTAAAAACAAGACAAAATCCATTCCTCCACCACTTCGAAAAAAAAAAAAACAAAAAAAACAAAACAAAACAAGAAGAAAATGTAGCAGTGGATGCGCATAATTTTCACAGCAGTGGATGAAGAACACACTCACGCACATTAACAGGGCGTTTGGTTGGAGGGGAAAATTATGTGGGAAAGGAATTATAATTCCATGGGAGTTGAATTACTAGGAATAAAGTGAAATTTAAATTCCAGTGTTTGGTTGACAGGAATATAATTACTGGGAATTTCAATTCCAATGTTTGGTATACATGGAAATTGAAAGGGAATAAGTAGTATAAAGTCAAAAATGTCCATTATTGTTGTTAGACATTAATTTTAGGTTAAAAAGGAAGGGGTAATTTTGACTCATCACTATCTTTTTTTCCCAGGAATTAAAATCTCAGATGGAACATGGGATTTTAATTCCATGAAAATGGGGGAATTGCAATTCCCTCCAACCAAACTACGAAATTTAATGGCCTTTGGAATTATGTGGGAATTAAGTGGGAAGGGAATTTAAAATTCCTCCAACCAAACGTCCTGTAAGCACACAACTCACGCATCTTAGACACAAGACTCACACACCTAAAGTACAGAACTCACGCACATTAATATTACACACACACGCACATTAAGTACAAATCTCAGACACATTAATCACAATACTCACGCACATTGAGTACAAACCTCACGCACATTAATCAACCGCACGAAAAGTATTCAACCGTACGGGAACCTTACACTAATATATATATATATATATATATATAGGGATGCACTCGAGTGCGAATAAGTGCCCAGGAGAGAATATGCGAATGAATCAGCGCGCAACACGTGTCCAGATCTAATGAATTAAAAAAATGCTGTGGTATTTTCGTAAATAATTGAACATTGAAGTGCAAGTAAAATCACTTACAAGGGCACCTACTTTTACCTATAAGTGCATGTAATTTTGCCTTGTTAACATTCAATTCCCGCAAACATTCATGCACCTAGGTGCACATACTTATAACTATAGGTGCAACTACTTATAACTATAGGTGCACTTAGTATTGATGCTCAGTGTAAATTTTATTTGCACCTATAACATGCACTTGTAATACATTTTTTTTAATCCATTAGATCTGGACATGTGTCGCGCGCTGATTCGTTCGCATATTCCCTCCTGAGTGCAATTATATATATATATATATATATATATATATATATATATATATACACACACACACACAATTAAGCTTATTTTTGTACAATACTTTACACCATCAAACTTCATGTAATGAATGTGGTCATGTATAACATATATACAAACACACATACACAATGCATCGTTACATAATGAATCATATTGCAAATTAGATTACGAAAATACTTTAACTAGTACTTAAATGTAAAAAATAAAAATTGATAAACAATGTGTAATGGTGGGACTTAGGAGGAACAAATTTTTATATTTATTAAAGACTTTTAACCTTATGCCAAAAAAGATAAATATGTAATTAAATAAAGAGTAAATACTCAAAATGGTCCTTCGACTATAGCTAAATTCACAAATTGGTCATCGACTTTCAATTTCAACCAATTAAGTCCTTAACTTTGTAATTTTAACACAATTTGGTCCTCTGTCTATTTGACCGTTTGTTGACTGTGATTTTTGAGGATATATATGTAATTTCATGGTCCATCGTCTTTTTTTAAGATTCCGGTTGCATATCTAGACCGCACTGTTACATTTGAATCCACTGTCGAAAGCAATCTACCAAATCTGGTCGCCTTTCTTCATCCTCCCTTTGGATTCAATGTAGTTGAGTTCGAACCAGAGCGAAGAAGACGACGTGTTTCCGAACTGGTGCAACGTCATCCTGGAGGCCTCCACATGCTCCGACGAGAGCTGAAGGTTCTTCTGGAGATCGTCGATCACGGTCAACAAACGGTCAAATAGATGGAGGACCAAATCGGGTCAAAATTGCAAAGTTAAGGACTTAATTGGTTGAAATTGAAAGTCGATGATCAATTTGTGAATTTAGCTATAGTCGAGGGACCATTTTGGGTATTCACTCTTAAATAAATTTGGTAGATTCCTAGTCACTTTGAAAAAAAAGAATCCTACCTCCCCTAAATAGGATTTACTTGATATCATGTGATGTGATTCCCACTGATCCAAACTTTCTAAAGTTAAGAATTACACCAAACATGAGAATAATTTTCTAACCTTTTAAATTTCCAAACAAATTCAAATTTTCCTCACTACTAAACGCCCTCAAAAGTGTTTCACTTACTCCATTGTAGTTCGAAAAATTTGTTCATGGTGCCTTTAGTCTAGCTTTTCGTGACATTAATAGTATTGTGGAAAAAGTAAGGATGTCAATCAGGTTAGTTCATTTAATTTCGAGCTAGTTCTATCAAGTAGTCGAAATTATCGATTTATTTTTTAGTCAAATTTAAAATTCTTGACTCTAACTCTAAAACATCAGGTTTTCATATTTATGGCAAATTATTGTGTGGACTGTGATCCACATAGCTATGTGGACTACGGTTCAAAACGACGTCATTTTGATGTTAAAAAAAATCATTGCTTCGCACGCGTGTTAGAATAATGAACATTTGGAGTAAGATAATGTATTTTATGAGTTAGAATAATGTACTTTATGTGTTAAATTAATGTACTTTATATGTGTTAGAATAATGAAAGGTATGGTGTAGGGACGAAGTCAAAGGGGGGCAGCTGACCCCCTCACCCCACCCCCACCACATATATAGTCTTTGTATGTATATATGTATATATAGTACAAGTTTTAGTATTAGTATAAAAAAATTATAAATTATTAAGAAGGAGTGACTTAGATTATGTGGTAGAGCAGATATTTGGCAATTTTTATTTTTAAGTCAAGGGTTCAAATCTTGGCATCAACATAGTTTTACAATTCTTTTTACTCATTCCCCTATGACTTCAACACAGTCACGTTTTTAATAGTTTTTTTAAGCACACACATATATATAACATTTTTTTATATTAATAATAAGATGTGTAATTTATAATGTGTTTTCTATTCAAATTATTTTATCAAATTAATTATGTTTCATATTTTGTTATGAATATTTTTATAAAGTTTCGATGTGTTTTATTTTTCGTCCATATCCAAAAATATTTACAACTATATTTCTTAGGTTTCGCCTTTACTGGAAAAAATTTCTGAATTCGTCTGTACTATTTCACCCCCCCCCAACCGAATTTCTGGCTCCGTCCCTGGTATGGTGTAAGATAATTTATTTTATGTGTTAGAATAATAAATTTTATGAGTTAGAATAATGTATAATGTAATTTATGTGTTAGAATAATTAAATTTCTAGAGTAAAAATAATGTATTTTATAAGTTAGAATAATGTATTGTATGTGTTAAAATAATGTATTTTATGAGTTATAATAATATATACTTTATGTGTTTTTAAATTGTGATCCGCACAACTGTGTGAACCACAGTCCACGCAATAATGATTGTAAATTTATTGAGTAGACTCAACTAAAACTTTTAAAATTTTCAAATTGACATTCTAAATTTTAATCTTAATAAATTAGTGTATTTACACTAACAAATATAAATATATACATCATTCAATTAATCTAAATTTTCATTTTCAAATTCTAAAATATGACGTCCCTGTGTAACTATACGGCAAATATTTCTGTGTTGGGATCATGAAAAAAAAAGTACATTTTTAATATACTAAAAATATATTAAAATTGAATGTACATTATTTGATAGTATACGAAATAATATACTTTCAGTATTTAAATAATGTACATTTAATACATAAATAATATACATTTAATATATTAGAAATGTGCCTTTTATTCATGGTCCACACTACTGGAGCATGGTGTATGGAATAATGATTGATAACTAAGGAATTGACAAAAAGATTGGATGTAAAGCAAAAGGATTTCACAAGCACAAGTAATTCCCATTTCTTGTTCTTGAGAGGACAGCAAACACAAGGAAGGTTAATGGGGAATAATGGTGTATAATATTTGATTTTTTTTGCCAGAATCTTAATATTTGTTAACTGTGTCTAATGCAAGTAATGATTAAAAAAAAAAAAAAAAAACAAAAAAAACAAATTTCATCACGGTTGAAGTGGGATGGCTTTCCTGGTACTCTACCTTCATATTTATGCTCGGTTTAACCACCATAATCTCTTGAAAGCTGCATCTTGTGCCTTGGTAGCAACAGACAGCATTTGCCATTCATAAATCATAACTGAAAAATAGGAATTCACTACAGTAATAAGCAATCAGAACATATTTCAAATTCAAACTTCAAGGTAGCTGTTAATGCAAGAGTGCAATTGGACCATCCAACTAAAAAAAAAAAATGCAATTAGCTCCCTGAATAGTTCAATATTTGGCAATTCGATTAAATTTGACTTGTTTATCCCGTCATCACTGATGTGACGGTCATCATTTTAAAAATTTATTATTTTTAAATTTATTTAAAAAAAAAAAAAAAAAAAAAAAAAAAAAAAAACACCACCCTCTCTCCATCTTCATCTCCGGCCAAAGATGAAGAGTGCTGGAGACAAAGACAGGGTGGGGATGGGATTTTATTTCCTTTTTTTTTTTGTTATTTTATTTAAAATTATTAAAAAAAAATTAAATATGATGATCGCCATGTCAGCGATGACCAGAGGGACATGTCAAATTTGGTCAAATTAATGATCAAATTGCATGATTTTAGACAGTTTAAGAACCTAATTGTACCTTTTAAAAAAATTGATGGCCCAATTACACTTGTACGTGTAATTCGATATCAAAACTTTTTCCTATAGTAAAAGGTGTTAAAGACCAATGGACAATGGTCATTTACTCATTTTCAAGTAAATGGCTTTCAAGAATTGAAACTTTGATGAGAGAGCAACAAAGAGAAAGCTAAGTTGGCTCCAAATAAGGGCAAATGCATTTATTTTAAGCAAGTGTGTTTATTGATAAATAAATCAAGTGCCTTAGCACCTAGAAATGAAATCAATTTCTTTATTTTTTTTTTGTTATTCACTTGGATGTATACTTTGAAAAGTCAGTTAAAGATAATCAAATACTCTAAAGAAAGAAGCTACGCACCAGCAGTATGGTTCTAGCTAGAAACCTTGATTGAAGGCTTGAATATAATCATGATCATGTTGGGATTGTCTGTAATCTTATATGCTTGTACTTTTGTTGAGTGTTAAAACACCTCGCAGATTCTGTTAAGCCTTTGGATAAGAGCTGTTTCAACGCATCAACCCCTCCTTGTAAAGCAACATCAACCTGTCAAAAAGTAGATCAATACTCCTCTTGAACTGTATTCTATTGGGAAGATAATATGGAGCATAGAGAACTTTGAGGTATCTAAAGTTCTAAACTAAGACAACACCCCCCCCCCCCCCCCCCCATGCAAAGAGGACTGGCCATGGCCAGATGGTTTTCTTGGAACATTAAGCCTGCATCACTTATTTCGTTTTTTGTGAGGAAGCTGGGTTGGTAGAAACCCCAAAAGCCGTCTCCTTCTGATAGAATCTCCATAACACAAAGAACATTATAATTTCTGCCTCAAATTAAATTCAATAGAAAGACATCATATTCACATGATCAACCTTTCACAAGCAAAAACATGCCGCCTTAAAAAGGTTCCCGTTAAACAATCAAAATATTGCAAGTTAAGGTCATTATGAAATCCAAAAGGGTTCTTTGTGCATAACTTGTCAAAAGACTAGATCCGTTAAGTTTACTATTATCTGTTTTCTTTTTTCAATTTTCATTCTCCGTTTTCTGTTTAGAAAATTTGTTTACTAGCACTCATTTTTTTTAATTTCTTTTTTTAGACTAATGTTATAATAACACAAGTCCAATTTCGAGTGATATTTTAGACCTTATATTTAAAATATTTTTAGATATGTTTAGTTTACACAGAATAAATATAATGTTTACTTTGGAGTATAATATATGTAAGATTTTGACATTTGATATCCGAACTAAATTTATTTTTGAATATAACATAACTAAAAATATCAAAACCAATAATCTATTGGGTTAAACCAAAATCTTAAAATCGGTTTATATTTTGAGTTTTAATGTGAAGTGTCTTACTTTAAGTATAAGCAAATAAGTTATGTTTATATAAAGTAAATGAGAGTAGAAAGGATAAAAGGTGGTGATAAGTAAAATAAGCTAATAATGAATGTAATCATAGTATTGGATAAATATATAAATAGATAAAGGTGAGGATGTCGTAGGAATGTGGCTGTAGGGGTAGATATATAGTCAAATAGTTGATAGAGATTCTGTTTTCCGAAAAAAGTAACAAAAACTGGAAAATTGTTTACCCTTTTCAAAATGACAAACTGCACAACTATGCAAGTAAACATGTTTTCTGTTTTCTATTCTTCAGTTTTCAAGAATTTTCCAGTTAGTAAACGGGCCCTAAATTTTCCTTTAACTCCTCTTTGTTGATGCAGGGACCATAAACAACTAAAACAAGCCGATCTACATATTGTATATGCAGGAATAAAAACATTGAGTTGATCTAGACACTGCACACTGGAGGTATTATTGTCATATTTACATAGGTGGGACTCTCTTTGTTCCATTGTCTGAATCAAAATTGACAGTTATAAATTACATATAAATGGCAACCAAAAATATGCTCAATTAAACCAATACTGTTAAAAGCATGGGAAGTCAAAGTCCCTCAATAAAGGCTCACAAACTAATTCCATTCATTTCACTAATCACACATCAGGAACAAATGGAGGACAATTATATTAAAAATTACAAAGTAGAATATAACAAAGATGAGCGTACCCGTTCTCGAGCAGTTGCATTAAACTTTTGAAGCAAGAATGCCTTCGGATCCATTTGACCAGGAGGTCTTCCAATGCCTAACAGGAGAAATAAGAATTATTCGACATACAAGAGAAAGCTAAAAGCAAACAGAGAATAATAATAATAATAATAATAATAATAATAATAATAATAATAATAATAAAGAGATCCAAGGTTCCACCAACCTATTCGTAATCGAGGAAACTCTTTGTTTCCACAAAAATGATAAATCACACTCTTTAACCTAAAATGTATATAGAAAGAAAAACAGTGTCAGAGATCTTCAAAGAAACATTCCTATACCAATTGTTAGTATTTTATGTACTGGCCAGACATTTATACCAAACATACAGATATGAAAGAATTTTTAATTTCTGAAACTATTACTAACCGGAACACAAGAACCAGTAGAGATATAGGCAATGAATTTCGTAAATATCCATAAAATTACCAGAAATCAGGAGTTTATGCTGTTAAAACATAGCAATCCAAAACTTAAGAAAACAAACACCAGGTGAGATTCATCACATAAAGTGGCTTGGTAAATTGAGACCTATTTGGTATAATTTGAAACAGGAAGGAGACCAAGATACAGAACTTTATAATGTGGATAAAAAGATGTTTCCTAAACAGGATATAAACCATATATGCTTAAAGTAAAACATACCCAAGTATACTTAGTGTGAAGTTGACTTCTTAACTTGCTATGAGGCTTTTAACTGGCAGTTTCATAAGATGTATCTCAATCCTAAAAGATGTAATTTCACGTTCTGGTTTTCTAGCATGGAGCATGCACAGGCCACATAGCAATGTGAAAGTAGTAATAACAATAATAATGATAAGGATGAGGATGCCACAGAAATTCAATCTCTTGTAACACAGCCTAACACAGTTAGAGAGGTAGGTGTTAATAAACATAAACCAAATGCCACCAATTAGTAGCCCTATTAAATAGGCAACTCAAAGTTCTGCTTTTATTGCAATTGGAAGATTTTAGTGGCTATCAGGTTTGTGCAGGATGAAGAGATAAGAACAGCCAACGTGTTGAAAGATTAGAAAATACTTTGAGCGAAAAACAAAAAAAATAAAATAAAATAAAAATCAAAGACTTGAAATTAGCTATGAAGACCCAAGCATGCAACTATGCACATACCATGATAGTTATTCTGTGAGTAAATTTAGACATAATGGTCATACCCATTGTGACTATGATGACCTCCTTTAGGGTGAAGACGAAGTACCCCACATGGCAAATCCATGTCATCATGAAACTACAATAAAAAACATTATGTCCAAGTGTCACAAAGTATTTAGTCATTTCAAATAAGAATTAAAAGTTTGAATCGCCCAAAAGACTATACCACAATCACGCGGTTGAGTGGAAGCTTATAATATGCAGCAAGTGGTCCACTCTAATAGGAAACAAACAAAAGTTATTTGTCATATCACCATATAACTAAGCAATGTTCTATTCAACCAACAAACAAATGAGGCACAGAGCAAGACATTAAAACATAGAGTTAATACCATCTAGGGTCCTCCGAGTATAGTGGTTTTGCCACGTTTAGTCCTAAACTTTCAAATTACCACCCATGGTCCTTCGACTTTCAAATTATTACCATCCGTAGTCCAAATTAACCACCCATGGTCCTTCAACTTTCAAAATTTAACCAGCCGCGGTCCTCTAGAAGGACCATAGGTGGTTAAAATTTTATAGTTGAAGGACCATGAGTGGTTTGTTGAAAAAGAAGATGTAGAAGAAGTTTTTATTACTTGCTTGTCTCAATGAGGAGACAATAGATAAATATATATACAGACTAAGAGACACAATCCTAATAGACACAACCCTACACAACTTCAACAGCTATATTTCTACAGACACAACTTTTGTGTTTCAACACTCCCCCTCAAGCTGGAGCATGTATATCATATGCACCAAGCTTGTTACAAATGTATTCAATCCTATGACTTCTTAAAGCTTTAGTAAATATATCAGCTAATTGATTATTTGAGCCTATAAAAGATGTAGTAATATCTCCAGAAGTAACTTTGTCTCGAACAAAATGGCAATCAATTTCAATGTGTTTCGTCCTTTCATGAAAAACTGGATTTGATGCAATATGCAAAGCTGCTTGGTTATCACAAATGAGCTTCATGGACTCCTTTGTACAAATCTGCAATTCGGTAAGGAGGTTTTTCAACCACACAAGTTCACATGTTCCAACGGCCATAGATCGATATTCGGCTTCTGCACTTGATCGAGCAACAACATTTTGCTTTTTACTTTTCCAAGAGATTAAGTTGCCACCAAGAAAGATACAATATCCAGATGTTGATTTTCTATCCCATGCACCTGCCCAATCTGCATCTGTGTACCCAATAATTTCAAGGTTTCCATGGTCTTTGTATAACAAACCAGTGCCTGGAGATTTTTTAATATATCGTAAAATCCGAATGGCAGCTTCCCAATGACTTTCACGTGGAGATGCCAAGAACTGACTAACAACACTTACCGCAAAAGAGATATCAGGTCGAGTTACAGTTAAATAAAGTAATCTTCCAACCAATCGTCTATATTTTCCCGGATCTTGGATAAGCTCCCCCTGGTCTGGTAGGAGTTTGATATTTGGATCCATAGGAGTGTCAAGAGGTTTGCAATTCATCATACCTGTGTCTTCTAGTATATCCAATGCATACTTTCTTTGTGATATGCAAATTCCTTGCTTGGATTGTGCTACTTCAATTCCCAAAAAGTATTTTAACTTCCCCAGATCTTTTGTTTCAAAATGTTGGAATAGATGTTGTTTCAACAATTGTATTCCTTCAACATCATCTCCTGTAATGACAATATCATCAACATATACAACAAGATAAATGCTCTTACCATGTTGATGTCTATAAAAGACGGAATAGTCAACTTTGCTTCGATTTAAACCAAAATTTTGCACTACTATGCTGAACCGTCCAAACCAGGCACGAGGAGATTGTTTTAGACCATAGAGAGAACGTTTGAGCTTACAAACCAAGTTACTCTCCCCCTGAGCAACAAACCCAGGAGGTTGCTCCATGTAGACTTCTTCCTCTAAATCTCCATGCAGAAAGGCATTTTTAATATCTAACTGATGCAAGGGCCAATGATGAACGGCAGCCATAGAAAGAAAGATTCTGACCGAAGCAATTTTAGCTACTGGTGAAAAGGTGTCAGTGTAATCAATCCCAAAAACCTGTGTATATCCTTTAGCTACCAGTCGAGCTTTAAGTCTATCAACTTGTCCATTGGGCCCAACTTTCACAGTATAGATCCATCGGCAACCAACAGTTGTTTTACCTTCGGGTAATGAAACTAACTCCCAAGTTCCCGATGAATGAAGAGCAGCCATTTCATCAATCATAGCCTGACGCCAACCAGGGTGGGAAAGGGCTTCTTTAACAGATTTAGGGATAGAAACAGAAGATAAACATGTGATAAAAGCATTATATGAAGGTGAGAGATTATCATATGAAATAAAGTTGTATATGGGAAAGGGATTTCGTGATGACCTGTTACCTACACGACTTGCAATAGGAGAGCTTGTTGCCGGAACCGGGTTCGAGGGCATAGATAGCTCGAGAGATGAATCAGTTGGGATTTCATCGATTTGAACTGTCGCGGGTGGTCGAGAGCGGCGATGATAAGTGTAAGGAAAGGGGGTAACACCGTTGTTTTGTAAAGGAGGTTCAGTAGGTGAGGGACTAGGATTTCTAGGTGATGACGGATCTTGAGGTAAATGTACCTCGGTCCCTCCTTGAAAAGTAGGAACAGGAAGAACATCAGGAAAATGAGAGATGGAGGTCGGTAAACTAGACGAAAAGAAAGGTGTTGATTCAAAGAAAGTAACATCAGAAGATACATAAAATCGATGCTTATCAGGAGAATAACATCTGAAACCCTTTTGCAACCTAGAGTACCCAACAAACATGCATTTTAAGGATTTTGGAGAAAATTTATCACGCCCTGGGGTAGTGTCCCGGACAAAACAGGTGCACCCAAAAATTTTTAAAGGAAGAGTATGAAGAGGCTTATCGGGAAATAAAATATTATAAGGTATCTTACCATGTAAAACAGATGAAGGCATACGATTTATTAAATAACAGGAATGAAGGATAGCATCTGCCCAGAATTCTGGAGGGACTTTATAGTGGAGAATCATGGTGCGGGCTGTTTCAACGAGATGGCGGTTTTTACGTTCAGATACCCCATTTTGTTGTGGAGTATCGGGACAAGATGACTCATGGAGGATGCCCGCTGAATCAAGAAAGTTAGATAAAGGAGTTGTAAAGTATTCTCCAGCATTATCACTTCGTAAAGTTTTAATAGACACCCCAAACTGATTTTTTATCTCATTAACAAATTTTTGAAGAACATTAAGTACTTCAGAACGGTTTTGCATTAAAAAGACCCATGTACAACGAGAAAAATCATCAGTGAAGGTAACAAAATATTTAAAACCAAGAATTGAATTATAACGAAAAGGTCCCCAAACATCAGTATGAACTAAGGAAAAAGGGAAAGCAGCTCTTTTATTAACACGATTAGGAAACGATGTTCTAGAATGTTTGCCAAGCTGACAGGCTTCACACTCTAGGGTAGATAAGTGAGACAAACTAGGGACAAGTCGCCGTAATTTTTTAAGGCTAGGATGTCCTAGTCGGTCATGGGCAAGGGAAGGAGGAATGATAGCAGTGCAAACTGTAGAAGGGTTTGGGGTAGATAATCGATAAAGTCCTTCTGATTCATACCCCGAGCCAATCATCTTCCCCGAACGACGGTCCTGCATAATGACAGAATCAGAAGAAAAAGTGACCGTACAGTCCAAAGATTTTGTAAGTTGATGAACAGAAATTAAATTGAAAGGACAATTAGGTATATAAAGAATTGAAGAGAGAGGCAAAGTAGGAAGGGGGGAAGCCTTTCCAATTGCAGTAGCCGTACTCTTGGACCCATTACCGAAAACAATAGATGGAAGGGACTTAGACTTGGTGAAATGAGAAAATAAAGATGAGTTACCAGAGATATGCTCAGAGGCACCTGAATCGATAACCCATGGTCCGCTCATGCCAGATTGTGATACAAGGGCAGTATGAGTTCCATCAGTGTAGGCTGCAGGAGTTAAACCAGAAGCTTTGGGAGTGGCTTTAAATCGAACAAACTCTTCATACTCAGCAGCAGAAATGGTTCGAGAATTTGGTTCCCCAGGTTGAGATTGAGCAACACTTGCTTGCGTACGTACCGGTCTCCCATGAAGTTTCCAACACTGATCTCGTGTGTGCCCAGTTCTATTACAATAATCACACACTCTAGTGTTTTTCTGTCCACCACGATTGTTAGTTCGTCCACGACCACCTTGTGTGACTAGAGCAGATTGTTCGGTAGTGGATGTGTGAGTACCCGGAATGGAGGTGACCTGCAAGAGCCGTTTGAACAACTCGGTGGTCCCCGGGACAATGTTGCTTCCAAGAACTTGATTCCGGATGCTTTCAAATTCTGGACCTAATTTGGTTAAGAGAAGTATGACAAAGAATTTCTCTCGTTGGGTAAGTTGCTCTGCGGGTGTACCACCAATAGGCATGAGTGTACCAAACTCAGCAATTAAACTTTGGGCTTTGCCAAGAAAAGTTTCCATATCAATACCATCTTTCTTCAAGTTAACCAAATTGTCAACAACATTATAGAATTGAGAGACATCATTAGTGTACAGAGATTGAGCTTGACTCCACACCCCGACACATGTCTTAAAGGGCCGGAATAAAGGCAACAATTGTGGAGAAAGAGACTGCCAAAGGAGACTACAAAGTTGAGCATCTAACCTTTGCCAAACTGTCTTTTCTTTTTCCGGTATCATATCCACTTCTTTTTGCAAGTGGTCAACAACACCTTGGCCCATAAACCATAATTCTACGGCATCCGACCAAGAGTGGTAATTTTGAGAACCACATAATTTTTCAGAAGTGATTACCGGGTTTCCAGACAGATTGGGCACATAAACAGAGCTCGAAGAAGTAGATAAATTATTGGCAGGAGAAATAGTACCTGAATTATTAGAATTTCCGTCGGAAGACATCGTGACCAAAAATAAATCTGATTGCACGGAAGGAAAGGAGGAGAGCCGACGATACGATCTGGAAAATCTCGCCGAAAAAGGCCGCCGGAGATGGCCTCACGCGCCGGCGCGTGGTGTCGGAGCGCCGGCGACGCGGTGGCGCGTGGAGGCGCGTGGAGGAGATTCCGGCGACCGGAATTGATGGGTAATGGTCGCCGGAGGATGGGTAAGGCGGCTGTAGTACTAATTTGATAAAATATCTCACCAATAGCAAATAATTTGAAAAATTAATTTCGAATGAACAGTAAATGTACTGTTCACCGGAAAAAAAATTTCAAATTTTGACTTTTGGCTCTTGATACCATGTTGAAAAAGAAGATGTAGAAGAAGTTTTTATTACTTGCTTGTCTCAATGAGGAGACAATAGATAAATATATATACAGACTAAGAGACACAATCCTAATAGACACAACCCTACACAACTTCAACAGCTATATTTCTACAGACACAACTTTTGTGTTTCAACATGGTTAACTTGGACCGCAGATGGTAACAACTTGAAAGTCGAAGGACCATGAGTGGTAATTTGAAAGTTTAGGATTAAACGTGGCAAAATCACTATACTCGGAGGACTCTATATGGTATTAACCAGTGTTGCAAAAATCGTGCCTACGCGCTAGGCGCCCGCCTAGGCGGTCCCCATGCGCCTAGCGATATTTTCAACATTGGTATTAACTCTTAAAAAATATGTCAAAATTACAGTAAGACATTTTGTTGACTTACAAATCTTTATATTCCTATTTGCATTGACCTTTAAGTCATCAAAATTGAGGGGAGACACATTGAACCACCAAGTATTGATCTGCTCCCATATGTGCATTGGTTACAAATTACAACTATCTGATCCATTATATGAATAGCTAAAATCAAATCCCCTCAAAGTTTCAACCAGTCATGACCATTACAAAGTTCATGACTGAAAAAGTAGGATACTATGACATAGAGAAAGGTGAAAACAAAAACAAGAGAAGGGGAGAGAAACAAGGGTATAGGAAGTGGAGTGAAGGGGACCAACTTAGACACCACAAAGCATGATTTATGTTATTAAGGAAGTGCCAAACTAAGTCCAACTCCAGTGAGCAAGCATAGCTATAATGAATTTCACTCTCTCATATCACTGCATAAGAATTTAGTGCCATATCAAGAAATATTTTCCATGAATTAAGATCATATTAGTAAAATAAATTCCACACCGATGACCTAAAACTAGATATCAAGGCAATTGGCATACTGAAAAACCAAAGCATCAATTGGCTCTAAACATAAATTTAATAATAGCTTACAGATTCACCACTCAAATTCATATAAGTTTGGGGCTTAGCAAGGAAAACTGGAACTCCATTAAGGAAACCTGGAAATTGCAATTTACCAACACCAATCAGCACATGGACACAAATCCTTACTACAAACCATATAAACCAGTATAAAAATATTCGCATAAAAGCTACAAAAAGAAAGTGGTTGAGCTAAAGTCACCTTTCCCAAATATAGCTTTGCAATGTACATCATCCATCTGGATGCCAACTGACTGTGCAAATGCATCTACCATATCAAATCCAACCAGCCGGAAAATAAAGTTGCACATTATATAAAGGCATAACTCAATCGGGAATTTTCAACAGAATTGCAACATACATTATGTCTTGTTCCCTTGTATTTATCACCAGGATTGCCCAGCCAAATAAAGAGCCATGGTTGAGGAAAAACAGAGCTGAAGCTACGTCTGCATATCCTACTAAGCATCTTTATTCTTCCACAAGAAAAGCCTTATTTTACTTTGGCACAAGAAACCTAGAACAATTAGAATTAAAAATAACCTGAGAAAATAAGATAAATAAATACCTTTATTGGTTATAGATAAATAAATGAACATTTACTTCATAGATAAACCTAAACAAGGAACGTTTTGGCTGCATAACACCTACTCCATTTTTGTTTGTATAGTTTGTTCATGAACACATTAGAACCTAAGCAGTATTGAGGAAGAGCTTGTGTAACTTTTCACTCAATTTCTACAGGAATGAATAAAAGATGACGCCTTTCTCGACTAAGACTTAGTGCTTAGCAAGATTGGAATGCAACGCAAAAGAATTCCACAAGCACAAGTTACTCCCATTAACTAATCATCTAATTTGCAAATTCTTGTTTTCGGTGGAGAGTGAACACTAGGGAGGGGTTTTTTTTCCCTAATTGAAAGATTGAAAACTTTGTAAGAAAAATAAAAGAGCTGTCAATGTGCTTTGCGGTTATCCTGATAGACCACTGAGGAATTTTGTCGAACACCTTACAATCAATATTATTCATATGAAAATTAACCTCACAGCCAACAATAAACATAAAATTACAATTACAATGAGACTAAATACTCAGAATTTTGGAAGTGTGAAGTGGAGAAGAGCTGCAGCCAGTGTACATTAATTAACTCACCATAATAATTATGTTGTCTAATAGCTCTCGAATTGAAGAAGAAGATCTCTCTCCTGGTAGCTTGCTTGAAGACAATGGCATATATAGCTTCCAATAATCCTAATTTCTTAGCATTCTTGTATGCAATTGTACGAAAACCAATTTGATTCGATCAGCAGGTTACGAAGATGTTTTTCGAGTGCCTGTGTCAGGATGTCCTCATTTGGTCCTTGAAGTTGCAACAAACCATCTTGCTTTTGCTGAATATATTCATCCGGTAATTCATGACAAATGACCATGATAACCACAATCTTTCGAAATACATAAAGAGGAAAATACCAGTAAATTAAAGGTTTTGCTTACAATCTTTGTAAATTTTGTCTTCAAAACATCTCCTTATATTTCTCCTTTCTTACTAGTTCTCCCTTTCTTCCAAAGTATAGCTATGTTCACTTCGTCATCATCACACAATTCTGTTGACTACAGCCAAGAAGATTTATCAATGTCAAACTAAGGGTGAAAATGAGTTTAAGTTATTAGTGAAAGTTATTGCACATGGGTATGATATTGAATTAGGATCAACGGCATTTTTTTTTAGCAAATTGTAAAAAAGATTCTACTCCAACCTCATATTCATAACATAATCTATCTTTTGACATCCATTCTTTGTCCATTGTTATGCTACAAAACAGTCAAGTTTCAAGAAAAATATATTGCTTAAAAATATTCAAGTAACAAGACAAAATATGTGATCACTCACTCAATTATGTGTCCATTGTTCTGTTTCTAAAGGGCATTTCATATAATTCATCTATCTTATAATGTCTTTAACATTCATTAGAGACACCAAATAGTAACAGAATAATGACACAATTATATTCCCATTTAAATAGAAATAACAGCAGATTTAATTTGATTTATTAAAATACTTAATTTCAACATGAACACACTAAGCAGCAGCAATTATTCACTTTTATTTTTGCAACAAGAATAGTTCAAGCTTTTCCTTGGACTAAATAAGTTTCAAAAAGATATAGAGTGTCTCCTTAAAATAGCAACATTCTCTATAAAATTAATTAGAAATTAAGTTAAACATACAACTTGAATGATTTCTTTCCCCCTAAAACTAGCCATCATAAATTCAGTTAAACCTGTCAAAGTTGACAATTTCATGCTGAATTTGAAACATTGATATAAATTTGATCAAAACTTTTTAATGTCATAATTTCATACTAAATTTGAACTCTAGATGATGAGCCATATAAATTTGGTTAGAACTTTAATTTTTAATGTGGTCTAATTCCTTAGCTTAAACAAATTAATCATCACATTGCTTCTTTAATACCAAGCTCCCTTACCAACCTTCATGATTTCCAACCTCCATGAACTGCATCTGATCTGTTTTAATTTTCTAGTGTTGCAGTCATATATTGTCTCCTATTTTGGGTAATATGGACTGCAAAAGGCTTATGATGGAAGGTTTCATAATGAGTGTATTTGACCACTAAGCAGCAGCAATTATTCGCTTTTATTTTTGCAACAAAAATAGTTCAAGATTTTCCTTGGACTAAATAAGTTTCAAAAAGAGATAGAGTGCCTCCTTAAAATAGCTACATTCTCTATAAAATTAATTAGAAATTAAGTTAAACATACAACTTGAATGATTTCTTTCCCCCTAAAACTATCCATCATAAATTCAGTTAAACCTGTCAAAGTTGACAATTTCATGCTGAATTTGAAACATTGATATAAATTTGATCAAAACTTTTTAATGTCATAATTTCATACTAAATTTGAACTCTAGATGATGAGCCATATAAATTTGGTTAGAACTTTAATTTTTAATGTGGTCTAATTCCTTAGCTTAAACAAATTAATCATCACATTGCTTCTTTAATACCAAGCGTGTTCTTTGTTGCACCCAAATAAGCTTGTTCTTTGTTGCACCCCAGAAACAAAAATCACAGGACCATCTCAAAAAGGCAAAACAAATGCAAGCATTGTTCTTTGTTCTTTACCGTAGGCAGAACTGATGAAGTAAATGTGGCCAAAACAAAGACAACCAACCAAGCCATAGTATAATTTACCCTAACAACTCAGATTTTTACCATAAATGTAACAACACTAAGGTAGAAATTTCACAAAATTTTTGCAGAAATTCATACCCTAATTTCCCAACCATAGCTTAAACCCAAAATTGTTTAGCATAAACACACATTGATACAATCAGATAATTTTTTGATGAATTTGACAGCTTATTACATTATTAGAGTACAAATGCTAACCTTAAATTTTTCACACCACTGTACTCACTTCTTCACGGCGGCGGTTGTTGGAGCGACGACGACAGAGGATGGAGGGGGTGTTGGCGGCAGAGGTTGGACGCGACGACAGTGTCTGAGGTTGGAGCTGTCGGACGAGAATGGCGGTCGGCGGTCGACAGTCGGCGGAGTTGTCTGACTTCGAAATTTTGTCTGAGAGAAAATTTTTCTAATTTTACTTTGCTTTGTCAGTCTTAGAGGGAATTGGAATTTGTCTTAGCGGGAATTGAAATTTTGTCTTAGTAAAATTTCCTAAAATAATTTTGTCAGAGGGAAATTGGGTATATCTTAGAGGGACATTTCATAGGAAATTATTAATTTTATTAAGAAATTGTGTATAGCTTAGACTAAATTATTAAATGTAGATTTATAATTTCTATACAGTATATTTCGAATTTAAATATAGTATTATATAGATTCATACTTTCTATACAGTAGATTCATAATTTCTATACTACAGATTCATAATTTCTGTATTGTTGATTCATAATTTATAAACTGTATAGTTATCAATAGGGATATGATGTCAATTTAGCCCTAACCCGATGGCCCGACCCGATAAAACTGAAACCGATAGGGTTATAGCCCGAACGGACTAGCACGCTAAAAAACTTTAGCCCGATGAACCCAAAACCGATAAGCCCGATGACCCGATAGGGCTAGCCCGAAATTAAAAGGCCTAGCCCGATAACCCGAACTATTAAAAATTATTTTTATTATAAAAGTGATGTGAAACCTAACATACATGGAATAATTATTGACCGAAGACCGGGATTCTCTGTCCCCGCCAAAATATTAATAAACCGATTAGCCCGACAACCCAACAGGGCTAGCCCGATTGACATCCCTATTTATCAACAATTGGGAATATGAACATCGAAAATTATGAACATAATGTCCTGTAATTTTGAATATAGATCAGAGTTCAATCATTATGAATATGAATTTCAATTCAAAAATTATGAATATATATATATATATATATATATATATATATATATATATATATATATATATATATATATATATATATATAGTTCGGTAATTATGATGATAGAACAGTGTGCACCATGCACAGTTACACAGCATAATTTGCCCTTTATTACCCAGACAGCTCGCGGCCCAATTATATATTTATATTACAAATTAAAGCTAAGATCGCAGCAAATTAAAAGAAATGGGATATATATAGCTAACTGTACGGCATCGATCAACTACTCTTTTAAAAAAATATTATAGATATAATCTGTAATTTTTTACACTTGATAATTTTTTTATTTTTTTTTTGAATTCATAGATTGGTACGGTCTTAATTGAAAACAAAATTTTAATGAATTGACATTTAAATTTTGGTGAATAATTTTATATTTAAATATGAACGAAAATTGAACTATTAAATTATAGGTAAAATATAATGTGTAACACTTTAATACACAAGAGTTGGTGTGTCTTGGTGGATTTAGCTTTGTTTGTTATGTTAATTAATGGTCTTGGGTTCAATCTTTCATGGTGGTATCCTAAACCAATTTTATTGTCTTGGTTCTCAAAGACAACACAGAAGCAAACTGATTATATACTAGATGTTGCGCATTAACATATAAGTGTTAGTGTAGCATGGTGGATTAAGTTTTGTTTGTTATGTTAAAGGTTTTGAGTTCAATCCTTAGTAGTGGCATCTTTAATTAATTTTATACAATCATTGTCTTTGTTTTCAAAGACAACACAGAAGCAAACTGGCTATATAGAATAGATCTTGCGTTTAATTACATGAGTGTTGATGTGGTTTGGTGGGTTTAGCTTAATTTATTATGTTAGAAGTCTTGGGGGATCCTTAAACTATTTTTCTAAAATTTGTCTTGGTTTTCACAAACAACACCGAACCAACACAGTTATATACCAGATGTTGCACTTTCAAACATAAGTGGTTTTGTTGTTTAGTTGGTTAGACCTTATTTGTTATGTTTGAGGTCATAGGTTCAACTCTTGTTGATAACATCTTTATTTTTGTAGTGTTGTGTATTTAAATACACTTAAAAACAACTAAAACCGTTGTCTTAAAAAAATAAAGAATGCGTAACGACAACGGTTATATAAAACCGAAAACCGTTGTCGTTGTAGTGTTGTGTATTCAAGTGCTATTAAAGACAACACATAAATGACAACGGTTAAATAAAATCGTTGTCTTTTAAAAAATAATAATGCGCAAAGACAACGGTTTTAAAAAACCGTTGTCTTTGTAGTGTTGTGTATTTGAGTGCGCTTAAAGACAACACACCAACGACAACGGTTAAATAAAACCGTTGTCTTTTTTTAAAAAAAAATGCACAAAGACAACAGTTTTAAACAACCGTTGTGGTGTTGTCTTTTCACAAAATGCACAAAGACAACACACTTACAACAACAGTTAAGTAAAAACCGTTGTCTTTGACAAAAGTGTTGCATCAAAGACAACGGTTTTGGACCAAACTGTTGTCTTTTATACTAAAGACAACACTTTTCTTAAAAACTGTTGTCTTTGTAGTGTTGTCTATGTGCATTTTTCTTGTAGTGAATTGGGCAGCATAATTTGCCCTCCACTGAGGCTCAATCTCATGACCTCCCACATAAGAGAGGTCACTACATGCCATCTGAGTACAAAGTGCTTGGCCAAAAAAGAAAAACTTGAAATTAGAGAAAGTTGAAAATAGATACTAGAAATCATCACAATGAATTTGGAAAGTATTAGAAGACTTCGGATTTAAGATCGTTGTCAAATAATGCATTCTTGCAAAAGCTAACCACTATAAGATATTTTAAGCATATCTTTGTTTAATTTACAGTGGTTTGATTAAGATGATTCAAATGATGTTGGAAAAATCTACGTACTGGAAGGTTAAAAATTAATTAAGGAGAGGTGAAAGTAGCGAATCTATCAAAGAAATCCTAGTGCAACTAACAAGGCATGCTATTTTTTGAAATTAGATTTGAGTTAATTTATTTATTTTAGTTACCTATTTTTAATTCTTCCCAAAAGCCTCAACTCAGTACGATAGAATATCTGAAAGGATGTAAATTATGATAACTCAACTGAATCACAGAAATTAAATATTTGTTTATTGCGCACAATAAACTTCTCACTTTGAAAGGTTGCTCCCACAGTGCCGCTGATGAGATTCGATCTCTGGTCATTTTTTTCAAAACTTCACCCTATCTATTCTTAATTGGTTTGTGAGTGTTTGGTTTCTCCTTTACGTTGTTGTATTTAAGGCATTATTATTATTATTATTATTATTATTATTATTATTATTATTATTTGTTTTTGCAGTGATTGTGCACTTACTTGGAGCATTGCGGCAAATTATGCTGGGCCGTATCCACCTTACAAAGTGGATACTGTTTCAAAACTGTTCATAATTATGAATATATAGTTCAAAAATTATAAACATATAGTTCTATAATTATGAACATAGAATTGTGAACATAATTATGAATATATAGTTCTGTAATTATAAATATAGAGATTCAATAGTTGTGTATATGAAGTTCAAAAATTATGAATATATAGCTTTATAATTATTAACATATAGTTCAGTAATTATGAACATAGAGTTCTGTAATTGTGAATATAGAGTTCAATAATTATGAATATGAAGTTAAAAAATTATGAATATATAACTTTATAATTATGAACATATAGTTCAGTAATTATGAACATAGAATCGTATCTACCTTGCAAGGTGGACACCGCTCCACAGCATAACGATTGGACCATTGCCTAGTTGTCCTTTGCTACCTGTAATCTTCACAATTGTTGGTTATGTTCTCACAAGAAACTGACAGAAAAAGCACAGTCCAATATAATAAGCCATAAAAGAAATTATAAGTTATAAGTTTGGAAACAGCAAAGAAAAAAAGAGTCAATTTATCATCTGCCTATTGACTCAGCTACTTAGACTCTATATCCATATTTTAAACACAAATTTTCGCTAAAGATCCATTTAAAAAGTAGAAAAATGACTTTTGAAAAATATTTTCTACAAAATGAGTCATTTTTTTAAAATATTTTCCTTTCTCGTATTTGGTTGCACAATAAAAAAAAACGGTCTTTGTGTCTGTTTTGTTCATTTTTTAAAAAATGAGATAAAATTGTATAATTAAATATTTTATATAATTAATTATTTTGTTTAAACTATAAAAATATTTATAAAAATATTAAAAATAATAATATTTATTTTTTTTAAATCAAATAATATTATTTATTAATTTTTTTTTAAAAGGTGAAAACCAGAGAGCACGGAACATCATTGTTCGCCGCAAAGTCGCAAACCAAAGAGCCCCGAATAGCATTTTCGCGATCCGGAAAATGACTTCCCCCCAAAAAAGGGGAAGTCATTTTTCATCAAAACAAGAGTATTTTACTTTGACTAGGAAAATATTTTCCTTTGACTTTAATCTTCCATGTGTTACCAAACACCTGAAAATCATTCTCTGGATTTCCAAACACACCTTAAGAGTCCGTTTGGAAAAAAAAAAAAAAAAAAGACTTCCTGCCGTTATTTTTTGGAGTTTTATGTGTTTGAATATTCAAAAAAAAATAAAGTCAAAAGATATACATTCTAATCAACGGAAAAAAATTTAATTTAACAAAAACTATCTTTTTATATTTTTAGTCGGATTTCTGAGTTTATTATTTTCCTCTCTTTCTTCTCTTTCATAGCTTCAAATTAATTTCCGAAAGCAAAAATGGTTTCCGAAACCAAAATTGGTCTCTTGAAACCATAATTTGGTGTCGATACCAATTTTGGTTTCGAAAAGAAATTTTGGTTTCAGAAACCAATATTTGATTTCCAGAATCAATATTTTGGTTTCTGTTATTAAAGTTTGATTTATAAAATAAAAATATGGTTTAGGATATTAGCTCACTTTATAAAGTCGGATTTACTTCAACTCTAATTTTGATTGTTTCTCTAAATTTTATAAACATAAACTACTCTGGTTAATTTATTGGGCACGTCAATTTTGAATAGTTTTCATCAATTTCTTTGTCTAATCTCAAAAAGTATTCTTTCTTCAACAATTTTGTAAACATTTGGGTTAAACTGGATATTGGCGATAACTCTAAAACATGATCAATTTATTTATTTATTTGAGAAAAAAAATGGTGATTTTAGTCTATCAATTACGTTTAAATTTTAGACTCAGTCCATAAATTATTGCTATATACAACTTTTTAATTCTTTAATTATGTTGAAAGTGGCTCTTTTAATCCATTACTTATAAATAGTAAAAATTTATTTTGATTTGCCAAATTATTAGAGGATAAATTGGTCATTTTGTAAAAAATTTTCAAGTATAAAAAAATAAGGTTGTCACATTGATGATTTCATGTGAATGTTGAATTTGTTAGATATCCGTTGGTGAAAAACTAATAATAATCAAATAAAATAAGATTATTATTTTCCTGGAAAAAGAAGGGAAGGAAAGATGGAGAAATTGACTAGTGTTTGGTGTTGGGTTTTTAGCAAGAGTCAAGCGATCACTCTTTCCTTAAAACCTTATTTGCCACCTCCCAAAAGTGCTAGGAGCGTTGTGGCCTAGGCTTCCCAGGATAAAACTTGCTACGATTCAATGTTTGAGCACCCAAACAAGAAATCCGGCGAACATGAGCAAGATTATGAACACAGTAGGCTTAAGAAATGAGTAGAAGCAGAGAGTTTTGAGGCAAAAAGGGAAAACTCACTTTTTTCCTTCATTTTTCCAACTCAAATGGGTCTACTTTAGGAATCAATATCTCATTCACCCATTATCCGTTTTGAGCGTACAATATATCAATCTCTTTGTCTCACTACGAAGAATCCGAATCCACTTTGACCCACCCAAATCAGAAGTGGACCCCACTGAAAATTGTACTACAAAATAGCTACTTAACATGTCATTTTATGTCATTTAAGCTATTTTTCCAACAATCCCCCACATGAATGAAAAATTGATTTTCAGGGTATTTTGAAATCGGAAACAACTGTGTTCAAACGGTCGATCCCTGCATAGGATAGGTAGGGAGTCACTATACCCTTTGAACCTTCCCTTGTGAAGACATGTTTACTCTACTAGCTGTACGGTAGAACACGATGTCTTTGAACGGACTGCCATTTTTTTAGACGATGACATATCTCACACAGGAACCTCCCAACCATGCTCTGTTCTCACGAGTATGCCCGTTTTGATCGTGGGTCACCGTTCCTGGTTCTGCGAGAGTTTCTAAAGAATTGTACCCAACAATTCTCCTTTGAAGCGACCCTCACTTCTCTCTTACATAGGTGATTCTTTCTTGAGTATCCCGCATACTCAAGAATCATTAAAGCATCAACATGCTAGCCTCGTGCGGGAGTCACTGTTTTAACGAGGAGTGGTAGGGAGTCCGAGACCCCAACAGTGACACACTCCGTTCCATAATTTAGTTGTCCCATTGAACCTAGGTGCCAGCTAGGTTGGGTATCCACTATAGAACTTTTTAGTCCAAGGACATTAGTCCAAGGGTATCCATCATGTCGGTCACTCTTCCATTTAAGACATGTCGAAATCAAAAAATTTTAAGGACATTTTCGTCATTTTCAACTTAAGATTCCAATTTGAACATGAATAAATGGATTTAAGCTTTAAGATCGAACCCAATTCGCAGTTCTCCTCCTCATCTTACTTTAATTTGAGGAGGAGAACTACGAATTGTGATAGATCTTAGGGCTTAAATCCCTTTATTCATGCTCAAATTGGATCTTAAAAAGATAAAAATACCCTTAATAATTTCGTATTTCAGCATATCTTAAACAAAGGAGTGACCGACGTGATGAATTTTGACACTAAAACAATAGTCGTGGATGAAAATCGGTACTAAAACAATAGTCGTGGACGAAAATTGGTAGGAATTAAACATATGGACTAAAACTGTCATTTTGATAATACTCGTGGAAAAAAAATTGGTATCTGCTCTTATTTATATTACTATATATACAATTATTACTATTACTATTTTTAAAATTAGGTAATTAATTGAATAAATTTTAGTAAAATTAAGGAATTATTATTTTGTTAATTAAGGAATAAGCTAATAATGATCAGATTAGTACACTAATAATTATTATTTTAATTATGCTAATAATTGTTCATATTATTATACATTTATTAGGTTGCTTTTATATATGGTAATTAAGTCAATAATTAGACAAATTACTATACATATATTATTCATTAGTAATATTATTGTTCAAGTATAATAAAATCCTAATTTTAATTGGTAATATAATAAAAATCATAATTGTGACCTGCCGTCTTAATAGGTAATATAATAAATACCATAACCATAACTTACTTTTAATTGGTAATATAATTCTATATACAAAATCGCATATATAGAGAGCTAAAGAATTAATATTGAACCATGACCCGCCATCTCCTGCGACAATCCAGTCTGGCTAAAAAATTAAAAATAAAATAATATAAAAAAAGATTCATACCATGAATTAATAAATTTTAAAAATAAAAATATCCATACAATTAATAGTATTACTATTTTCGCACGCACGCACGCACGCACACACAAAATTGAACGAAAAAAGAAATGAATATATTCATATTCCACTGAAAATATAATCAGCAATTATATTATTATAATTATATTAATTATTTATTAAGGAAAAGGGAAACGAATATATTAATATTTCACTAGAAATATAATCTGCAATTATATTTTTTAAAAAATTATATTACTTATTACTTATTAATTATATAGAAATGAATATTAATTTTTTATGAATGAAAAAAAGAAATGAATATTACACATAAAAATCTGTTATTAATATTTTGTTACTAATTGGCACAGAAGTTAGACGTAATGAAAAAGGAAATTAATATTAAAAATTGGCTCGAATTAAAAAAAAAAAAAGAATTTGTGCTTAATAAGTAAATAACTAATTGGTCAGACCGAAAATTAGGTTAAAGGAAAAAGAAAATGATTATTAAGCACGTACCCGATTGTTTTTATGATTTAAAATGAATATTACAAACGTACCAGGTTGTTTTTATGACTAGAAATGAATATTAATTCTTTTTAATGAAGAAATAGGAATGGAAATAAGTATTAATTATTTTTATGATGGAAAAGGGAAATGAATATATTCATATTTTACTCAAAATATAATCGGCAATTATATTTTTCTAAAGGAAAAAAGATATGAATATAGTAATATTTCTTTAAATAGATAATCGTCAATTATATTTTCATAATTATATTACTCTTTAATTATATGGAAATGAATATTACTTTCTTTTATGTACGAAAAAAGGAAATGAATTTTACACACGGGAATCTATTATTAATATTTTGTTACTAATTGGCACGGGAATCATGCCAAATGAAAAAAGGAATTTAATATTAAAAATTCATTGAAAATATAACACAGCTTTCCCTATGAAAAAATTAGTAACCGCCAAATAAAATATTAGGAAAAATTTATGAAGCAAAAATAAATGGAAATGAATATTAACTCTTTCTATGAATGAAAAAGGATACCATATTTTATTTAAAATATAATCGGCAATTATATTATTATAATTATTATTGGTAGGGGGTACCCCGACCGACATGCCTTCGCCCCTTTGTTCTTGTTTGTGCAGGTTACAGGTCGGATTTCCCAGAAGAACCCGGTCGGTTCTCGACCGGGCATCACCCGACCGGCGTCGTCGACCACCGAGCGGTAGCCCTTTGGCGAGAGAGCTGAGAAGAAACACGTGGCAGTGCTACGTGCTGACAAGCAGGGCACCCGGGAATGCGACACGTGGTTGCTACGTGGGAGACATGCCGGACGGCCGGACTTGTGTCTCCGGCCTCGCGACTATAAATACCCACGGAGGCAACAGTGTGGAGGACTTTTGGACGATCGGCAGGTTGTTATCAGAGCATCCCGACCGCAGTCAGTCGGAACTCGGAACAGCCATTTAGATTGTACTTAGGACCTTCACTTTGATCAATAAAACCTTTACTTGCTTTAATTGGTCGAGTGTTCTTTAATTATTGCACCACGTGGCAATTAACTCTATCATTTTGACGCCGTCCGTGGGGATCCGTGCAAGCAAGCCATCGTTTGACGAGCACCCGTCCTTTCTTCAATCATGTATCCATTCGCATACAACCTCTTTGGCGACGATCAAGCGGATGCGGCGAGCTCATCCGATCATCAGTCGACCCAGCACCAGGGACAGAATGTCGACCGCAACCTTAACCTCTCACCACCACATCCATCAGCTACATATTTGGCCGCCCAACAGCCGGTCAACTATATTCAACCGGGGTATCCAACACCCGGTCAACAGTTCCAGTATCTCGGCCAGTATCCTTACCCGGCCCCGCATCCTCCATACGGATACTGGCCCGGTCAACCGATGTTTTGTACACCACCGGTCGGTTATCCCCCTTACACGCCTGCGTACACGGCTCCAGTCGCCGCCCCTCCGATATACCCGACTGCTCAAGTACAGCCGGAGCATCAGCCCACTTCCCGGGCTCGACGCTCGGCTCGTTCGCGGTTGGGGTCGGTGGGTGCTGAAGCGATGGAGGTACCACGGCAGGCTCCACAAGCACAACCGGAGGTTCATGCCCAAGTAGAGGATCCCGAAGAAATCAACCGGGCGGTATCTTTTGACCGTTCCGACCGGCGATGCGACAACGTTTGGGACCACAAGACCCGAGCCGGCATACGGGAGATGTACAGATGCAGGAAGCCAGCCAGGAGGCTTCATCCGGGCACAGTGGGTCGAGATCTCACTGTCGACGACGCGCTTGGGAAACAACCCAGGCCCAGCTCAATGAGACCCGAGGACTGCTCTATAACCTCCAGGCGGAATTTGCTCGATTCCGGAATGAGCACCCTGTGAGACCCCCGGTCGACCAGTCAACCCTGTTGAAGACACCTTTTACGGCGGAGATAATGGCCCAGCCATACCCGTTCGATCTACAGGTCCAGGGGATTAAAAGTTACGACGGCCGTACGGACCCTGAGGTCTATGTCAACGATTACTACGGCAATATGATGATGATGGGTGTGTCAGATGCCGTCATGTGCAGGGCTTTCTACTCCACGCTCTCCGGTCGGGCGGCGGAATGGTTCCGAACGTTGCAGCCAGGCTCTATTGCTGATTTTAACGCCTTGGCGATCAAGTTCGTGCGTAAGTTCATCACTTCCAAGGTGGTGAGGAAGCCCTACATGTATTTGGAAACGGCCAAGCAGCTTGAAGGGGAGAGCTTGACCGATTTCCTTGTTAAGTGGAAGGCCGCGGTCGGGGAGGTCGAGCCAATGGATGATGCCACCGCCACCCACATGCTCCACATTTCTCTCCGGGCGGGTTACCTGTATCAAGATTTCATCCTCCACCCCCCGAGCACGTATGAAGAGGCCCTCCGAAGGGTCACAGATTATGCCAATGCCGGCGAGACAAACATCGTGAAATGCTCGCAGGAGGTCGGGTCTTCATCCCGTAAACCAGCCGGCCGGGCGGAACATCGATCGGGTGACGACCATCCCCGATCCCGCACTAGGCCTGGTGAGTTTACGGCCCTGAACCGATCCGCAGCGGAGGCCATGCAGTACGCACAGTCCTGCAATCTCATCAAACTCCCCCATCCCGAACAGGATGGACCGGACAAGAGTAGCACTGGGCTTACCATCGATGTGCCGGGCATGACACTGAGGAGTGTACCCACTTGCGGCAACTATTGGAAGATCTTCTCAACCGTGTAAAGTTGGACAAGTGTGTGGGGAAGAGAGAGGAAACAAAGAAGAATACTGATCGGAGGGATAATAGGCGCTCTCATCAGCGTTCCGATCGTGATGGACGCTCCGATCGGTCGGGTCAGGACCGCAGAGATGATCGACGAGACCCTGACCCCCCATCTAGCAGCCGACCGGCAGGCAAGCCAACCGTCCACGTAATCTTTGGTGGATTAGATGACGCTTCCCAACCGAGGGAGAACTGCCCGGTCGCCATCGTAGATTCCCGAGACACTGGGAAGAGACAGAAAATGGAGCCCATAACCTTCTCCCTTGAAGATCAACCCAGCAACGGTGACCACGGCATGGAGGCTCTTGTGGTCACTATTGACGTGAACGGGACGGACGTCCAGAGGGTTATGGTGGACACTAGGAGCAGTGTCAACGTCCTTTATTTAGACGTGTTTGAAAAGCTCAAACTTGACAAGGGCGAACTGACTCCGGTCGGTGTACCCTTGTCGGGATTTACCGGGGCTCTCATCTACCCAGAAGGAAAAATTGTGCTCCCAGTTGAGATCGGCACCCCACCCAAGTCGATCAAGACCGAGATGGAATTCGTTGTGGTCAACTTGAACTGCGTCCACAACATCATCTTGGGCCGACCCGCGATTATGAAGATCAGTGGGATTATTTCAATGCCCCACCTGTGCATGAAATTCCCCACCCCCAATGGGGTCGGTGTGGTCCGTAGCGATGTCCAATCCGCCCGGAAGTGTTACACCCGAGCGGTTAACAAGCGTGACTCTAGTACGTCCTCCCGGGTGAACACGATTGCTAAGGAGGTCTCCAACGACCAGAAGGAGCAACCCGAACCTTCCGAGGAGATAAAAGAAGTTCCCCTGTCCGAGGACCGGCCGGACAGGAAGATCAAGATTGGCCAGGCCCTCACCCCCAAGCTCCGAGCGGAAATCTTGGCAATACTCCGGGAGTTTGCCGATATCTTTGCGTGGGGACCCGAAGACATGCCCGGGATCGACCGGACGGTTATTTGTCACAAGTTGGCTGTCGATCCCGCAGTTAAGCCGGTCGTGCAGAAGACTAGGCACCTTTCATCCGATCGCCGTGAGTTTGTCAGAGAGGAGGTCAAGAAAATGGCGGCGATCGAGCACATCTGACCGGTAATCTATCCCTAGTGGGTGGCCAATATTGTCCTTGTTCCTAAGCCCCCAGCTTGGAGGATGTGCATTGATTTCACCAACCTCAACAAGGCATGTCCGCTCGACCCATATCCGCTACCTAGTATCCACCAAATGGTCGACGAGACGGCCGGGGCCGAGTTGATGAGCTTCATGGATGCATTTAAGGGATATCATCAAATAATGATGCACCATGAAGATGAGAGCAAAACAGCCTTCGTGACTCCGGATGGGTTGTATTGCTACCGAGTGATGCCGTTCGGCCTCCACAACGCGGGAGCGACCTATCAGAGGATGGTCAACATGCTCTTTGCCGATCTATTAGGCCGAACGATGGAAGCATATATTGACGATATGCTGGTCAAGAGTCGGGACCGATCCGACCACACTCGGGACCTCCGGGAATGCTTTCAGATCATGAGGAGGTACCAGCTGAGGTTGAACCCAACCAAGTGTACATTTGCGGTTCAGACCGGGAAATTTCTCGGCTACATGATGACCAGGAGGGGGATCGAGCCCAACCCGGCCAAGGTCAAAGCAATTCTGGACATGGAGCTACCTACAACCGTTCGGGAAGTCCAGTAGTTGACCGGTCGGTTGGCCGCTTTAAGCCGATTTCTCTCCAAGTTAGCCGAACGCGCTTTACCTTTTTTCAAGGTATTGCGTAAAGTCAATGGATTCGTCTGGGATGACGAGTGCCGAGCGGCCTTCGACGAGCTAAAAGAGTATCTCATGTCACCAATTATGCTGTCGAAGCCAGAGTTCGGGGAAGAGCTAGACGTGTACCTCGTCGTGTCCGATCGAGCAGTAAGCGCAGTATTGTGCTGAACTGATCCGGAAGGGGTCCAGCGACCGGTGTACTATGTAAGCCACACGCTACATGGTCCCGAGCTCCGGTACTCCCGGCTTGAGAAGGTCGTCTATGCCTTGTATATTGCCGCGAAAAAGTTGGCTCCCTATTTCCAGGGTCGAGCAATTCACGTGTTAACCGATCAGCTGATCGGGCCAGTCCTCCGTACCGCTTCATCATCCGGTCGCCTAGTCAAGTGGGCGTTAATGCTGACCCAGTACGCAATTGAATACCAACTAAGACCAGCCATCAAAGGTCAAGCCCTTGTAGATTTCTTGGTCGAGTGCACCGCTCGGGATACCCGACCTCTCGAGGTCGCGGACCCTGAGGCCAAGTGGTGGTCGCTGCTACTGATGGGTCTAGCAGCAAGAAAGGGGCAGGAGGAGGAGTGGTAGTTACGAGCCCGGAGGGATTTAAGGTGTACTTTGCCCTTATGTATCAGTTCCATCCGACCAACAATGAAGCCGAGTATGAAGCCTTTGTCAACGGCTTGCAGTGTGCTCGGAATTTGGGGGCTGAATATATTCGGGCTCAAACAGACTCTGCGCTCGTGTTCGGGCAGGTCCTCGGCGACTACGAAGTAAATGGTGAACGATTACAATCATACCGGGACCTTGCAATGGAGAAGCTTGCCCTGTTCCGGGGGTACACCGTCCGGCACATACCCCGATTGGATAATGCCGATGCGGACATCTTGTCCAAATTCGCCCAAGACGCCCCGGAACACATGTCAAAGATCGCTTGGATTTTGGTGATCCCAAGACACAGTATCCACCGATTGCCGGTCGCTCCCATCTAACCGGCAGAAGACAACTGGATCACCGATCTAAAGGAATTCCTTGAGCACGGTCGGCTCCTAGACGACCCTCAGCGTGCTCGGAAGGCCAAGCTTAGAGCTCCGAGATTCCAAGTCTTAGATGGTCGTCTTTACCGATGCTCGTATGGAGGCCCTCTTATGCGTTGCTTGACCGCATTCGAGGCAGATCTTGTTATGAAGGAATTGCACTCGGGCATCTGCTCGTCACATCAAGGAGGCCGATCGTTAGCTCGTCGAATCATGTTGATAGGATATTATTGGCCGTCCCTCCAGCTGGACTGTGAGAAGCTCGCTCGAGAGTGTGAGACGTGTCAATTATTTGCCCGGATGCCTGGACGACCAGCCACCTTTTACCAGCCGGTCACGACTGCAATTCCCTTCGCAAGGTGGGGGGTGGACATTTTGGGACCGTTCCCTCAACTTGCCGGCCGAAGAAAGTTTGTCATTGTCGCCATCGATTACTTCTCCAAGTGGATCGAGGCCGAGCCGTTAGCCACGATCACCTCTCAACAATGTGCTCGGTTCTTATGGCGCAATGTGATTTCCCGCTTTGGTGTGCCCGTGCATCTCATCAGCGACAACGGTCGCCAATTCGTAAGCCAATATTTTCAGAATTTTTTGGCCACGATCGGGACAACCCATGTCCGGTCGTTGGTGGCTTACCCGCAGGGAAACGGACAAGTGGAGAACGCCAATCGGACAATTCTGGAAGGTCTGAAAAAGAAGCTACACTCGGCTGGTCGTAGTTGGGCCGATGAGTTGCCCTATGTTTTGTGGACTTATCGGACGACCCCAAGAGAAGCGACTTTGGAAACTTCGTTTGCCCTTGTCTATGGAGCTGAAGCCCGACTCCCGATCGAGGCATGGATCCCGACCGCCCGTGAAAGAACTTAAAATGCAGAAGAGAATGAACACTCGATGGTCGTGGATCTCGATGGGGTCGAGGAAAAGAGAGAGCTAGCCGCTCGGCGTATGGTCGAGTATCAGAAGAAAGTCAAGAATTCAAAGGACGTCCGGGTCAACCCTCGGTATTTTCAGGTCGGAGATTACGTCCTACGCCGATGGGAAGCCAGTCAACCTTTTGAAGGCGGGAAGCTAGCTCAAAATTGGGAGGGGCCGTAAATCATCACCGCAGTTGTATGGCCGGGAACCTACCGACTGGAAACGACGACCGGTAGGCAGATCGAGGGTACTTGGAATTCCGAGCACCTCGTCTTGTTTAGGCATTAGCTTGTTTTTTTTTTTTTTTTTTATAATTTTAGGCGAAGTGGGGGCTTGACCTGTGAGTCGGCCTCGTTCGTTTGTAAATTCCCTATTGTGAACATTTTCTTAACCGCCTGCGAGCGGGAAAATTCAATGTATATACGATCGGTGATTGCTCGACCGTTTGCACACGGCGGCCCGGTCGGTTTTCTCATTATCTCGGTTCAAAGTAGGGTAGTCTAGCTCTGCTTCATCACCTAGCCTCGCTCGTGAGACACCCGATCGAGGTACAGCATCAACAAAGAAGAGGGGTTCCATGCTACATAAACACCTCTCCCTCGGTTCTCATCGATAGGGATGTGCAATTTGGCTCTAATAGCCGTCAACAAGTTGGCTCTAATAGACAATCGTAACTCGACCGGGCAAATATATTGACCGGTCAAATGCGCTCCTTTTCGGCGGACATCAGGGTCACGCCACCGATCGGGAAAGCCAGAGCTACAGCATAAATCCCCAATCCGTCCAACTTCTTTCCACTATTGCACCCACTCGTGCCTCAAGCGCACAATAGTGTGGGGGTTAGGATAAAGGAAGTGTTATAGGCCTAGTGATCGGGAACACCCCGAGCGAAGAGGCCAAACATTTTTTGAAATTTTCGACGAGGCCTAAAGATCGGGAAACTCCCGAGCGCGCAGGCCACTAAATGTCGATATCTTGCTGGTCGGAATGTGCACGATTAGGCCATAAGGTCGCGGGGTCGGGCATTGGACGATCAACATACACGCAAACAAAAGGAAAGTATAATAATTACGAGCCGCATAATGGAGCAAAGAACAGACTTCATTGATTTGCAAATGTGCCCGGTACAAAAGAGGGACCGGGCTCTCGATCGAGTTCACTTAGCAAAAAACGAAGAAGAAACTAATCTACTTCTTCGCAGCATCAACCTTGCTCGCTGTAGCAGCAGCAGTCCCACTCGGCTCAGCAACCTCTTCGTCTTCTCGGCCAAACGGGGCTTCACCGGGGTCGGGAACAGCGGTCGGGAGAGTCGTTAGGACTAGTCGGAGGTCTTCGCCCTCGAGCGCCTCCTCCATGTTCTTTTGGGTTTTCTCCCTCATTTTCCGCTGTCCGGCCTTAAAGGCCCATCGACCGAACTCCCACATCAGTTCGTCCCCGACTAGATTTTTTCGCATTTCCCGGACGAACTTGACGCCTGTCTCGACGTCTCGGAAGAAGAACTTGGCCATCTCGGCCGGGTCCTCCATTCGGGCCTTCAGGTCGGCGGTTTCTTGAGCGCTTTCTGCGCCGCCTTCTCCGCCAGAGTCCACTCGGCCTTGGCCTTTTTGATCTCGTCCGCCAGGTCGGCATTTTCCTTTAGCCGCCGCTCGGCGACCTTCTTTAGTGCGATGGCCTCGTTCGCCAATAACGCTTGGCGTTGAAGAGCCAGTCCCACTTGAGAAGCCTGCAAGAACGACCGACTTAGCCCGAGCAGCAAGAGTTAAGCAATTATAGCAAATTGATAACTTTTCCATACCTCGACCAGGTCGCGGCTGAGCTTCTCGGCCAGTTGGGTCGGGATCATCTTCGACACTTCCGAGGGGAGCTGTATGAGGTTGCCAATCCGCGCCAGAATGGGAGCGTTGGCCGCGATTGTTCCGACCTCCGGGGTCGGGCTGTTTTGCCTCCTTTGGCGCTTCAGCGGGGCGGTTTCTCCGGCGCCTTTCTCAACCGCCTTTTCCTTACCCTTACGGGTACCCACCCTAGTGATCAGGGTGTCAGTTGCATCGACCACACCCCCTTCAGCTGTGGTGATTGTGGTGGTCGAGCAGTCGGTATCTGCTCCCCTCCCGGCGACCCAGTCGGGGCCTTATTCTTCCAGAGCGATATTTTTGCCCAGGGGGGTGATTTTGCTCCTTCATCGTCCAGACCTCTCGTGACCATTCCTGCAAATAAACAAAAGCTGGTTAGGCCGGGAATAAAAGGCGTCCGGGGTGTTAGGGTCGGGGATAATTGGTTAGTGTTAGACCTTTGTCCTTCCGCTCGACCCGGACGGGCGCCCTTGCGATCGTCATGCCCGTTGGCTCGGGCTTGTACTTCTCGGTCAGGTCGTAGATCGGTGCGGGCAGTCGAGCCTCTTCGTAACTCTCGGCCGTCCGAAAGATCTTATATTCGTAGATCTCCCTCGAGATCTTTGTGACCGCGTCCCGGAGAGCTCGGGTCTCGACCGGCGTAACTTGCTTTCGGAAGTGAGTGCTCCAAGCCCTCGCGACCGGGAGGATCCATGGGTCATACTTGACCGAAAAGATCCTATTTTTCCACCCCCGGTTGTTCCCGGGTAAGCTCTCGATTGAGCACATGTTGGCCCGGGATTGTGTCATCAAGAACCCACCCCCGTATGAGGCCAGGAGGACCTTTACTTGGTACACGAAGTTAAAGAGCTCCATCGTGCAAGCCACTTCGTGCCAAGTGCATATCTGGGGGAAGCAGGCTATCATTCTATGAGCGTTCGGGCAGATTTGGGCCTGGACGACTTGATAGTAGCCTAGGAACGCTGTTAGGAGAGCTGTGAAGGGGAAACTGATCGGGGCCATCAGAGAATCGTAGTGCATCCCAAGCTGACGACTGGTGTCGAACTCGACCCGACCGCTGAGTCTTGCGGTGATCTTGGCCGCCTATCTTTTTGTCAGCTTACTCATCTGACGTTCAACGTTCTCGCTGCTCAAGAACTCGAGTCCGCCCGCACCCGGTATTGCCGACTCGGCCGCGTCCCCCTCGCTTGGCTCGGCGACATTTTCCCGATCGTCTTCTTGAGGTTCGGCTTGAGGGTAATCCCCAATAACCCTAGTCGGGGTATCCCGAACGCCTTTGGTCGGGTGATCTTGCCCGCTAGTTGACATCTCCCCGCTCTCTCTGCTCGAGCTCCCTGATCCGCTCGAGGTGGATCCTGAAGTCTCAGATGAGCTCGACGACCTTTGTCGCTCGGGGGCTCGCTCGGGTTCTTCTTGCGGTCGTTGAACGACCTCTGCTGAGTAGGACATTATGTCCACTTCTTCGCTGATCTGTTCGACCCCTTCATCATAGTCCGCGATCGACGCATTCTGGCTATCTAAGTCTGACATTTTGTCTACCTAAAGGCTGGTCGGAATTAGTTTAGGGCTCGGGATGTTTGGGCCGAGGTCAGTTATCGCCTACGACTGGCTAGGCAGAAACGTAAGGCAGGAAATAAAAGTTAAGGATCAGAGAACTTACCGAGTGGAGGTACTTCGAAGCTTGAAAGCTACTTGCTTGACCGATCTGCTGAGATGCTTCGCTCGGGACGCTCTGAGTATACCGACCAATTCAGCAAGATTGGGGAAAGTTCAAATGAGGCCCTTGAAGGCCTATTTATAGGAAAGTATTTGGGCGGGAAACCAATCCACTCGCGTGACGCGACTGCTCCAGACTCCGAGGTGACCGTTGCGGTCGCAGAGGCCGGCAATCGTCGACACGTGGAGCGAGGGAATGACAGCTGGCCGGTCGATTTGGCGGCGGATGATTGGGCTTCTTCATCCCGTCCCGTTTTTTCCCGGGCGATCAAAAAGGCACGGGCTGGGGGGCTCTTGGTAAGGAGTACCCCGACCGACATGCCTTCGTCCCTTTGTTCTTGTTTGTGCAGGTTACAGGTCGGATTTCCCAGAAGAACCCAGTCGGTTCTCGACCTGGCATCACTCGACCGGCGTCGTCGACCACCGAGCGGTAGCCCTTTGGCGAGAGAGCTGAGAAGAAACACGTGGCAGCGCTACGTGCTGACATTCACCTTGATCAATAAAACCTTTACTTGCTTTAATTGGTCGAGTGTTCTTTAATTATTGTACCACGTGGCAATTAACGCTATCAATTATAATTATATTAATTATTTATGAAGGAAAAATGAAATGAATATATTAATATTTCACTGAAAATATAAAAAGTAATTATATTCTTATAATTATATTACTATTTAATTATCTGGAAATGATTATTAATTCTTCTTATGAACGAGTAAGGAAATGAATATTACACACATAAATATGTTATTAATAATTTGTTACTAATCGGCACGGAAATCAGGCCAATTAATCTACAATTATTAGGAAAAACGAATAGAAATCAATATTAATTCTTTTTATGAAGGAAAAAAGAAATGAATATATTCAAAAGGAAATGAAATATTAGGAAAAACAAAATGAATATATTAATATTTTAATGGAAATATAACACAGCTTTCCCTACGAAAAAATTAGTAACCACCAAATGAAATATTAGGAAAAAATTATGAAGGAAAAAAGAGAGTGTAAATCAATATTAATTCTTTTTACAAAGAAAAAAAAGGAAATTAATATATTCAAAAAGAAATAAAATATTAGGAAAAACGAAATGAATATATTACTGTTACACTAAAAATAAAACACCGCTTTTCATACGCAAAAATTAGTAACCACCAAATGAAATATTAAGAAAAAATTATGAAGGAAAAACGAATGAAAATCAATACTAGTTTTTTTATGACAGAAAAGCGGAAATGAATATATTTTAAAGGAAATAAAATATTAAAAAAAATGAAATGAATATAATAATATTTCACTGGAAATATAACATAGCTTTCCCTACAAAAAAAAAAATTAGTAACCACCAAATGAAATATTAGAAAAAAAAATTATGAAGGAAAAAGGAATGGAAATCAATATTAATTCTTTTTATGAAGGAAAAAGGAAACGAATATATTAATATTGCACTGAAAATATAACACAACTTTCCCTACAAAAAAAAATTAATAACCAACAAATAAAATATTAGAAAAAAATTATGAAGGAAAAAATAATAGCAATCTATATCTATCTATATTATAATTAAAAAACAAAATCCTATTTACTTGATTTCCCGCCCAAACAATTGTAAATAGTAAAGGTAAATTAAAAAATGAATGGAAATAAAAAAAAATGGAACACAAATATTTTACAATAATATTCTACATCATCAATTAAAAGGGGAATGGAAATTAAGTAAATTGAAAAAAGAAATGAATACTAATAATTGACTCAAAATTTAAAATGGAAAAAGGAACATAAATTAGGTTAGTTGAAAAAGGAAATGAATATTAATAATTGATTGAAAAAAAAGATTGATAATTGACTAAAATGTAAAAGGAAATCGTCAGATCATTGCATTTTAATTTTTCACAATAATATTACACATAATAATACATCAAATCACAATTATGTCATAAATCTTTCACAATTTTAAACAATGGAATGAAAATTAAAAATGGAACGGAAATATTTCAATAATAATATTCTACATCATCAATAACAGATGCATATTTGAAACAATAGTAAAGGTAAATTAAAAATGCAACGACACTTAAAAATGGAACAGAAATACTTCAATAATAATATTTTACATCATCAATAAAATATGGAACAAAAATTGGATAAAAATATCACTGCATCTGATATTATAATTGGCTAATTAACTAATTGACTGAAAATTTAAAAAAAATGGCTGAAAATGAATATGCTATTACTAATTGACTGAAAATATAAAAAGAAATTAATATTAATAGTTGCCTGCAAATAAAAAAGATCCATAATTGACTAATATGAAAAAAATGGTTAGATCATTGCATTTTAAGTAAAAATGGAACAGAAACTAAAACTGGACAGAAATATTTTAATAATAATATTCTAGATCATAAATAGTAAATGCATATTTTAAACAATAGTAAAGGTAAATTAAAAATTGAACGAATATATTTGAATAATAATATTATACAACATCAATTAAAAATGAAACAAAAATTAGGTAAAAATATAAATTCATATGATATTATAATTGACTAATTGACTAAAAATAAAAAAGAATAATTGACTGAAAATGAATCTGATATAACTAATTGACTTAAAATATAAAAGGATAATCGACTAATATTTTACCATTATATATATTTCACCCGAGTCACCCATCCTGATGGAGTGAAGGTGTTAGCTCTAGGCGATGATGGACGAGATTGTGTTGCTACTACCAATGTCGTCTACAAAGAGGTTTCAATAATGTGTAAATACAATCGTTGATATTATGTTTTTTTAAATGACAAAAAAGTATATCTTCCATATAAATGAATTAAGATAGCAATTCATTCCTATAACTGAGTTGCTAGAGAACGAGCACATTTGCCTAATTTATAAAAAATACTAACCAATGTTAAATAAAATCTCCAAAGTTACAGCATCACATGCATACATCTACATACTAGCTATTAATTTGAGTAATTATTTGCTCAAATTCAAGCAATGATAACATCAAAACACACAAATGATCCAAACCACATTTTCAATTGCATTATATAATACATAGTATTTGATGTTCTAATTTAAATAATTATATATGGATCCAAATATTTTTAATATATTACGACAAATTCATTCCGTGTATCGAACGGACGGAAATACTAATTATTTTAAAAATGTCTTCCAACTATACATCTAGGAAGGCATTTGGGAGAAGGAAGGCATTTTCTTCTAGTGTTGTACCATTCTCATTCTCATAGAGTGTTGTACCCCACCCATTCTCATAGAGCATATTTTATGACATTGGGTTCTTTTGGAAGGTACCCATATTCTGTTGGTCATTTTAGTAGATCTATTTTACCCTTTTTTTTTTTTATTTTTTTTATTTTTATTTTCAGAAGATGTTTACTACTTCTTCTTTTGGCTTCTTCGGTTATTAGACTGTGTTTTCTTACCTTGCTTGGGGGCATAAGTAGTACTCTTGTAACCTAAGCCGCAACAATTGTGCTGGCCAATTCTATGTTCATCTTGGATTGTTACATATGTATACTCCACAACTAACAACATCTAGTGGTTGAGGATTCGATTCCCTTCCTAGTTCTATCCCCAATAATGTTTTTTTTTTTTTTTTTTTTTTTTAATATTATTAGAAGCAATGTCTCTATTGATTTGGAGCTGATGACATATGTGCCAATAAGTCCTCAAATCTTTTCTTCTCTAATGACATGTTTTGTTTACGGGAAAATATTTTTGGGATAATTTTTTTCTTCAAATTAGAGGATTTTTTTTTTGAATGGTAAATTAGAGGAATTTATTCCAATGAAAAATAAATTCGTCAAATTTGAGGAAAATGAATTGCTTGCTCTCTTTTGGTATTTTATTTTCCACACCTTTTGGGGGGATAATTAAACATGAATTCTTATATCGCTTATTATCACCTCACATATTTTATTATGTAAGAATATTTGAGTCTTTATATTAATTAATCCCAATAAATTATTTCTCAACAACCAAACAATGAAATCAATATTCCAAATAATTTCTTTTCTATAGAATTTAAATTCAATTCCTTATCAATTCTTTTCAAAGAACCAAAGAGGCTATACATTCTCTTATTGTGCACTCTTATTTAAGCCTTGAGATTGTTCAGTTTTTTAGTAAGAGTATTGAGCTTTTTAAGTTCCTTAGTTATATGAGAGAAGTTGGTAACTCCTGGCTTTGAGAGATTTGTGCTCCTTTGGATTATTAATCTAAGGAGTAAGGTCCAAATTGACCATTGAACGTAACGTGAAAGTGCAATTAGGTCAACGAAAAAAATGCAATTAAGCCATTGAACGAAAACAAAAAGTGCAATTAGGCTATTGAACACTCCAAATATATACAATTTCACCTGATAACAGGTTACCATCAATTCCAACAAGTTGCCTGCTTATATTTTTTAATTTTAATTTTAATTTTATTTAAAAGTTTATTTTTAAATAATCAGCGCAACCTATTAAAATTGATGGTAACCTGCTATCAGGTGAAATTGCATACATTTGAAGTGTTCAATGGATTAATTGCACTTTATTTTCATTCAGTGACCTAATTACACTTTTAAGTTACGTTGAGTGACCAGTTTGAACTTTATTCCTTAATCTAATTTGCTCAACATTGCTAAGAATATAATGTATCTTGATAATTTCTATAAGAAGCATATGCTAAATTGTAACTGGAAGGAAGAAGTAAAAGCTACATCTTCTTCTTGCTCATTTGCAATAATACATTTGGAGTTAATTTCCTATGTCCAATAAAGTTGTTGTCTTTGAATTTGCCGATGAGCTTGAAGAGTCATTCTCAGTTTTGGCAAGTAGGTAAATGAGGGCTTATTTTTTATAAATCTAATGAAGACTTCCGGCAGGGGATCCAAAACTAGGACATTAGCCTTCAGGTTGCTGTAGTTTTCATTGAGGCCTTGCAGAAATCGAATCACTTGATCGATTTCCCTCTCCTTTCTGATCATCTCTACTAAATCACACGAACACCTGGGATTACATTTGCACAATGGAAGTGGCCTGAGATTATTCATCTCCTCTCATAACGTTCTGCTTTTGGTATAGTACTCCTTAACGGACAATCCTCCTTGAGAAGTGAGATTCGTTGAGCATCCTGTTGAGCAAATCTCCTCCGTAGATCCTCCCAAATGTCACTGGCTTTTTCGAATCGATCAAAAAATCCAGGCGCAAATCATCAGATTACATCGCCTCCAAGCTGCGTAACGCCGATCTTCTATGTTCGGAGGTAAAGTGCTCCCGTCGACTAACGTCCACTTGTTTTTGACTTCCAAAGCGATCCGCATCGAAATACTCCAAGTTCCGTAGTTCGGACTTCCTGTCAAAGGCGGATTCACTAGGATCATTGAAGTGCTATCGTTAGGGCTGAGAAATAGAGGATTTTCTACATCCTGGATGAACGGATTCCTCTGCGAAATCTCTTCTGAGTTTGTCTGAACTGGTGATTCAACAGCTGGTGTGGAGCTCTGTCCTCCTTGAGGGGTGTTGCCGACGCCGATTACGGCTGCGAGATAAGAGCCAGGTTGCGGTGGCTCTGATACCATATCGCAAGGTTCACATATATCTGAGTAATTGCAAGTTTGGAGGTCAAAGTGGAAGAAGAACAATGGAATTCATTATTATGCACGAGAAGGAAAGTACAGCGTATATATATATATATATGTATATACAAAGGTGATGAACTGGAGGCAGTTATAACTGACTCAAATTAGAGAGAAAAAGACTAGGCTGCCCTCCTCTTTTATTTCCCTTCATCGTCTTCTTTATTCATGTAGTCACATTCCAACATAAGTTGGATTAGTCATTGTTTTGTGAGCTTTTATGATAGTTCTTATATCATGAGCTACAACTTTTTTTCAATCAAATCATTCTTCTAGTGTTTTTATTCTTCAACCAGTTAAGAGTAGTATGCCTTGAAATGCCCTAATTTCTTGTAGTTATAGCACACACGTTCAGAAGTATCATCCATATGCGGCTTATGTTTTCTTACCTTTGTGTAGGAAGGATGAATGATATCTTATCGTGCTTCTCTCCGGCTAATTATGTTGAGCATATAATATATATAAACATAAATGTCCAATCTAACAATCAGCTTAGGATTTTAGTTGAGTTGGAGCACATGCTTCAATTTGGTATCAGATGTGTAATCTAACTATCAGCTTAGACTTTTAGTTGAAATGGAGCACATGCTTCATCAATTACCCAATTGTACTTGAGAAACTTCTAGAATTTCTTAAGTTGGAACACCTTCTCCTCTTCCATTTCATGGTTTTTAAATTGGAAGTTGATGTCCTTTTGGAAGATCTCGATGTTGATGATGTTTTGTTTTCGACCAGTGCAATTGTACACTTTTCACTTGTAGCATCTTTTTTGTCTAGTCGCAGAAAATAAATCAAATTCATGACTTTGTAGTATATGCAAATTCCTTGTTGCCTAGCTCTAACATGCATGCACTTTCTTGACATGCCATTCATTTGGCAAAGCGTGGAAGATTTTAAAGTTGAGCGCTCTTTGGTGAATCTCTTTATGCAAAATAGATAGCTCATCCAAAATATTAATAAATTGGTTTCCCTTTGTTCATTGGATTCACCCGATAACATTTTCAAAAAAAAAAAAGGAAAAAAAGAAAAAAGAGTTGTTTCATACTCTTATTTTCCCTCGAACACATAGCTAATTATTATTTTCCATCACCTGCTTAGTTTCGAGAGAAAGCTCAATCAACTTTGAAGATGGTGAATTTGCATGAGTATGTCATTGATTCAATATTTAAATTTACTTTGAAAATATTTAGGGATCAATATGAAGTTTGACATTTTGAGAAATATTTTAACTAAGCTACAAACCAAATAATTTGTTTTTGAAAAAGAGATCAGGGATCAAATATACTTTCTCAACCTACTAAAACACAAAGAATCAATAACGCTTCCATTAAGGCTCGAACTCGCAATCTTCCAAATGAAAATTCAATCCAGGTACCATTAAACCACATAGTCAATCAATTAGTTAGTTGTGAGAACAACCGCTTTGATAACACTTGTTGGTCTTGGCAAGTAAAAGTTTAGAAGGGTGGGGAGGGGGAGGGGGTTCGAATAGATTTTTTAAATTTTTTGATGAGTAATAAATTATCAAAGTGTTTGCAACGGAAGTCTTGTACTTGACAAAGTTTGTTTGAAAGAAAGTGAAACAATATTTTTATTGTAGTTCCAGAAACTCCCTACTCTATACTTTTTCTTAGTACAATGAAGGATTTAATTTCACTAGTATTAATACAAATAAATGTGAAATGTAACTTCCCACTAGTTGCTGATTCGGTCTTTAGCCTACACGCCCAACATTCCCTTCCTGGGATTGGACTTGGCCCGGCCTACACCCCATCTGGGTCTGGGACTGGACTCGGCTCTAATACCAATTGTTGGATCTCAGCGCTGCACTATGCTCACTTTTCAGAGGGTGGGATTGTCGGAAGTCAAGCACGCTTAACCACAGAGTTCTATGGTACCTGGTTGCCAGGTCCTACTTAAAACCAATTGGTAATAAGTAGGTGGACATTAACCATTAACCACATCTCTCCATGGTAAGCCACAACGCCACGTCTCGAATCGAGCAGGGGCTGAACTCAGCCAACCCGGCTGACGCCCAACAGTTATCCACAAAGTCGTCTTGAATGAAGATTATCTAACCTCTCAGTTACCAAAAAGGGATTTTGTCTTAACAGAAACTAAAGTTGGACAAAATCTAAATGATTTTTTTGAAGTTTTGAGTCGTGTATTCTTTCTATTTTCAACAACTTTCAAACTCTTCCTTTTCCGTTGGACGCAATTGACCTTTGGGTATTGGCACCTTATAGGTGAAAAACATCATTTTATCCATAAAGGTAGTTCTATGATTTTTTGAAACATATCTTGAAGTCAGGAGTCTTGAGAAATATGCCCAACAATTTTTTTTTAAAGGAATTCCATATTCTTGTATTAACATATGCCAGATATAATTCTACTGATAGACCTCATATATGCTATTCTGAGAGGATTTACTTTATCCTGGCTTAGACAGTTATGAATTCTGATGATTCTAGTCATTGTTAGATGTTAAGGCATCTATATGAAGACCTCAACACGTGAGTTACAAGCTCTACCGGTTGCTAGTGCGTCTACTAAGACAAGTTGATAGATCTACTGCTTGATCTCACAAGCCTGCTAGAATATGTTGTTGGTTGTATTTGCTAAAAAGATTTTTCGGACGATCTATCAAAATTTGCTTGAACGGCCCCAATAAATGATCTATCAAATTACTTTCGTCAAAATGAAAATCTATTGTACTACAATATGGTGATTGTAAGATTTTTCTAAACAATATCTACTAACTAAACATTAGATGATTAAGTTAAGTCCTATTTTGGTCTTTACAGGTGCCTATTAAACTTAATACAACCAATATAAAGTTGGGAATGCTAAATTTCTTATCTATACAAATATTAATATAATCCAAATCTAAATAACATTATTTCTAATAGTAATACCATTGTTAGACTTAATGAATTTATGGATACAAAATTAATTTTTAACTATATAAATTGTATCTCATTATCTCAATTATATTGGAAAAAAGTTTTGATTCTCACTACTCCATTTATGCCTAACACTCAACTTAGCAGTGATAATAAAGTGAAATGTGGCCATCAATTAATCTAGCTAACTCCTTCATTAGGGAAATAAAGAAGAAATTAGAAAGGCAATTAAGTAGCTAGATAGGTATCCAGCTGAGCCACCATGTATGCCCTATTCGCCTTTCACTCCTTTGAAAGTGAATTCTGACTGATTTGGAATGTCTTTAATGCCTATTGCTAAACTTTAGTCAATTGCAATCACCTCAAAATGCAACTCTCTCTCTCTCTCTCTCTCTCATCTCAAAATGAAAAATTACTTCAAATTGACTTTGATTTAAATATGAGATCTTGATTAATATCATACTTTCCCAACTTCTAAACTAACTTAGATCAAGTCATTTAATATGTGCATCCCAATAAATTCTTTTTTTTTTTCATTACATATCTGCTTAATTAGCTGGCAAATCCTCTATTAATTTGCAAGATACAAAATGTTTTAGATATAAATTTGTGATTTTTTAAAAGTGTTGATCAGTACACAGACGTATTCTGTTTTAGATACAATCATTCACGCTATATTTGATTTTATGCCAAAAAAATACTACATGTACTCCAATTTTTTACTCTTAACTTTTACCCCCCACACAAAATCCTGATGTAGACACTTTTTTTTGGGACCTATATGAAAAAAGTAACCTATCAATACCCGCCACATCAGAGAATAAAATTTAAGAAGTATGATATGAGAGTTTATGTAGTAGAACTCTAAAACTGTCGTAATGTCTTAAAAAAAAAACTGTCGTAATAGTCATTTATTTTTCCAAGTTTAGTAATTATACTCCACAAAAAAAACATATTTGCGTATATGATTCTATTAAATATTTCATCCAAAAAAGGCGATCTTTTACATTTTTGGTGGAAAAGCATGCGTTAAATCGTTATGTACATCATAACACATTTATTGCTTAGGTTGTGTGGCATATCGTTAATGTTAATACAGTTATGTTTATATTATTGCAATCTGAATATTTTTGCAATAATATTGCAATCTGAATGGTTATGTAATTTCGTAAATTCAAACTACAATTAATTATGTTGAAGAGAATTATTTATTTATTTTTTTTAAATTGTCCTTAATCAATCATCACTTTTTACATGAGAGCATGTTCTCACATGAATCATTCTCTATATATAAAATAGGGAAAATGGTCAAATAAGCCATCGAATTTAACTAAAAATTCAATTAGGCCCCTTAAACTTTTTAAAGTAGCAATTAAACCCATCAATATTGTATTTTGGTGCAATGAAGTCCAAAAATCGGTTAGTGATGACCTGTGATCAATATTGCCGAAAATATCATCAGACTTGGCTGAAATGTTGACCGGAACCTTGCTAGTGACCTATGATTCATTGCACTAAAATACAATTTTGATGGGTTTAATTGCTACTTTAAGAAGTTGAAGGGCTTAATTGACTTTTTAGATAAAGTTCGATGACTTATTCAACCATTTTCTCTATAAAATAACATAAGTGTTGCAATAAATGTTTCTCACCAAATTATGTGTAATACATTGTATTTCCCTAATAAATGAGATTATAAGGAAACTTGCAATTTTTATCTCCAAATTATTGAAAAATAGCATTTTTGTCCCTCAATTAATCATTTTATCACGTACTTTTTGTTCCTCATCAATTGTTTGCGAAGTCATTTTTTTAATTCCAGAATTTAATTAAAATTGGGTTAATTAGCTGCTCTCTAAATATTTTAGGGACAAAAAAAGAAGTTACTTTACAAATAATTGAGATATAAAAAATGATGAGCATATACTTGAGTGAATAAAGTACAATTTATATATTAATACCATTTTATGTTGAATTATTTGAAAATTGTATATAATCTATTATAGATTTTTCTAAAAGCTATATATATTTTTTGAAAATCTAAAAGCTATATTTAATTTCATTCTTTAATTTATAGATTGTTATAGATAGATTTTTGCGTGCATGGTGCGGGCAAAAATAAGAGGAGGAGATTATAAATTCAGGATAGAGGGATAAAAATTGATTATTTATGATGGTGGTCACTGATAGCAGGGAGGATTTCAGGCCGGACAGATAACGTTGATTATCTCACCAAGAAGCTGATTAGCCAAGGCATTGAACCAAGAAACCACAAGCCTCTACTCGTAAACCCTACCAATTCCAACCACCCCAAAAACCATACCCTCTCCTCCTCCTCAGTTCCCATAATCAAACCCACACCCATTCACGTTGGTCTTTCCAACCAAGACAAGACAGTGAAGATCAATAGCAGTACTACTGTTAACGTTGTTGGAGGGACGACGACAAATCATCAGATTGATCAGCCCAACAGCGTGGGAGGGACGAAGAATCATCAGCCTACTGGAAATGGGGATGAGGAGTTTAACGTGGATATCCGAGACGATAATGAGGATAATGTTGGGATGGATTTTTGCCCGGACGAGGATGCGTTTTCGACGTTCTTCGATTCGTTGATGAACGAGGATGTGTTCTTCGCTGCTGCCCAAAACAACCAACAATCTAATCATCACGACATTACCCCCCGTCCTCAACTTCTGAAAATAATAATAATAATCAGCCTCTGAATCCTTTCCAACACATGAACTTCCCCTTCAGTACTGCTGGATGGGTTGATGATGATGATGATTTTCTACCATGATTTGGATCCACACCTACCCAAGGAGGGTGGAGCCGCGGCGGCCGGAGATAAGAAGAAGAAGAGGGTGAAGAAGTCATCGGAGATGTACAAGATCTACATCTTCAAGGTGCTGAAGCAAGTTCATCCTTGATCTCTAGCAAGGTCATGGGCATCATGAACAACTTCATCAATGATATCTTCTAGAAGCTCACCCAAGAGGCAACTCGCTTGGCCCGCTACAATAAGAAGCCGACCATCACTTCCTGGGAATTGGTAAATAATGTTGTCTCTCTAAAAGCACTAAAGCAGTCACCATATTTACAAGCTCTTATATAAAACTAGTATTTGCGCACGTGCGATGCACGAAATTGATTTGTTATAATATATTAAGAATATATGAATCAATATATATATATATATATATATATATATATATATATATATATATATATATATATATATATATTTATTTATTTATTTATTTAAATTAGAACATTAAATAATAAATATTATTTAGTACAATGTAATTAAATATATGGTTTGGATCGTTTATATATTTTGATGTTATCATTGCTTGAATTTGTGCAAATAATTACTCAAATTAATAGCTAATGTCTAGATGTACGCATGCGGTGCTATAAGCCTATAATAACTTTGAAGATTTTATTCACTAGTACAAAATGGAGCAAAGAAATATCACTTTAGGCTACCCTTCTTTAAACAAGGGTAGTATATTATTTTTAAAAAAAGGGGCAGTGGCATAATTTTAAATTAGGCAAATGTGCTCGTTCTCTAACAACTCAGTTATAGAAATGAATTGCTACCATTCTTTCCAAACTTCACATCTATGACCAGTTGAGCTGCCCATGCGGGCAATTAATTGCTATCGTTATTCATTTGTATGGAAGATACATTTTTTTTGTCTAGATATATAGCAATTTTTTCATTTTAAAAAATTTTAATATCACCGATTATATTTACACATTATTGAAACCTCTTTGTAAAGACATTGGTAGTGAGAACACAATCTTGTTCATCTTCGTCTAGAGCTAACACCTTCAATCCATCAGAACATGTTACTTGGGTGAAAATATGTAATGGTAAAATATCACTCAATTAGTTATCCTTTTATATTTTCAGTCAATTAGTAATATCAGATTCATTTTCAGTCAATTATTATTTTTTTTATTTTCAATCAATTAGTCAATTAGAATATCAGATGCAGTGATATTTTACCTAATTTTCGTTCCATTTTTAATTGATGATGTAGATATTATTATTGAAATATTTCCGTTCCATTTTTAATTTACAATTACTATTGTTTAAAATATGCATTTACTATTTACCATAGTAATTACACGAAAGAAGGAAAGAAAAATTATTAGAATAATTACCATTAATAAAAATTATGAAATTATATTAAAAATTAATTATATATTAAGGTAATAATCATTTAGTTTGTGCCAATAATATTATATATTAAGTATAAAAATATATATGTATATAGATTACCATAATAATTACACCAAAAAGAAGTAACAATACATAATTATTAGGCAATAATATTAATAATTAATTATTAAGGCAAGTATAATTTATTTTGTACTAATAATATTATACATTAACGGTATACATACACACACACATTAAGTTTATATTATATTAATTATAATATTTGTACATTTTGTACTAATAATACTATACATTATTTTGTACTAATAATATTATACCTTATTTGTTAGTTTAGATCCGTGACTTAGTCCTCGATCTCTATCCTTAACTTCTGTGTTTTTGGTGTTGAAACCAGGGTTCTGTTTCATTTTTCGTATACATCTTGTAATTATCTCAGAGGTATAGAGAGAAAAGAAAAAAAAGAATAACTTCCCGGTTCGGCAAAGCGCTTCGTTGCCTGCGAGGAGAAGAAGAGTCTGATTTCTGATAAGAAAAACACGGGCACTTCCTTGCTGCCGAAAAATTAAAATATCAACTTTGTAGTCAATGTTACCAGGGTCTCCATAAAGGCTTTCTTTATTGATTATTGTTAGTATTAATTAATCAATGAATTCCATTTCCTTTTCTATTTTTTTTTTTTTTTGTAAATTAAGGATTTTTTTTTCTATTTTACTACTAACGTTTTTATAAATCATTATTAGTATTATTAATTGGTAATATTTTCCCTTTTTTATTGTTTGGGTGGGAAAGTAAGAATGAAGAATTTTATTTTTAATAATAGTATAGATTTATATTGATAGATTTATACTTTTAAATTTACATTTAGAAATTAAAAAAGTAGCATTTAAATTTTGTATGATTAGTATAGTGCATAAGTGTATGTATGTATGTATTTAACATTTTTTTTTATAAATTTTTATATTTTGTTAATTTTATAATTTCACTTCCTTAATTATATTTCATATTTTAGTAATTATAATTTATTGAAATTGCCACAAATATTTTCACGGAAAAAATCTTATATTTCTCAATTTCATTAATTATATTTACCAAATATTGTGACAATTACCATAACAATTTCATTAATTATACTAATTATAATATTTGTTCTCTTTCAATAATTAAATACATTACCGATGAATGTGAAGAATAGGAAATGGATTCTCTCCCTAGCCAACGCTCCGAAGAAGATCGAGATCTTCTCAAACGGAGTACTAAGAAACAGAAAGGCACGAACGGGGATCCTATGTCTCTGACGACGAGCGACGCAAGGACAAGGCCGATGGCGGAGGTGGAGATCGTAAAGGAGACACCGATTGAGGCAATGGTGCAGGCTGATGCTGGGGAACCAATGGCGGGATTAACAACACCGTCCCTTTCTGTGCAGGTTATGCCGACGCCACAACGTACGTACGCTTAGAGTGTGACTGGACAAACCGCATCACCCCACCAGCCGGTTGACGAATCAGGAGAGGCTGATCCAATGGAGGATCTGGACGCTGCCAATGATGATCCCCTTTGCCCTACCATTCGGTTGACGCAAGTGGAGCTGGAAGCGATCAGGGCGCCATGGCGGAAAACTCTAATCATCAAAGTGATGGGTCGGCGGGTGGGATACGCTTACCTCCTCAGACGCCTCCAATCGATGTGGAGGCCGAACGCCTGCATGGATCTTATTGCTATTGCTAACGATTATTTTCTAGTGCGTTTTGCTTCAGGGGAGGATCTGGAATTTGCCATGTTCGAGGGACCATGGATGATCATGGATCACTACTTCATAGTGAAACCATGGGTGCCAGACTTCGACCCTTATGCGGATAACACAGAGAAGGTGTTGGTATGGGCGCGAATTCAGTGCTTGTCTGCTGAATATTATTTTCCTGAGGAAGCTAGGCAACAAGATAGGGAGATCGGTTCGTGTGGATCAAGCGACGAGTCTAGTCTCCCGGGGCATGTTCGCGCCGATCTGTGTGGAGGTGGACATTACCAAGCCCCTAATCTCGAAGTTTAATTACAAAGGCCAGGTTAGATCCGTGGCGTACGAGGGCATCCACATGGTGTGTTTTGCATGCGGCATATACGACCATGCAGTGGATGCATGCCCCACTACGGCTAAACCGGCGAGCTCACCTGAGGGAAAATGGGGCGAGGAGACAGTGGCGGATGCAGGGCAGGGTGCGCGCTCGAAGTCCATGCCTCACATTGGCGATGCCCCTTTTGGGGAATGGATGATTGCCCCAGGCAGAAGGCAGCGCGCGAAAGCTAAGCCACCAGCGAAGGCCTCGGAGCAGACGATCGCACGAGCTCAAGCGCCTAAAGCCAAACAAGCTAGCGGTATCCAGGTATCTAGTTTCGCCCCTTTACTTTTGCAGGACAATGAGGATGGGCGAGCCGAGGCAGAGACTGAGGAGAATGCTGCCGCGGAAATGGGGGATGCTCATCGAGTGAGACCAGAGGACGCTGGCAAAGGCCCTGTAATAGATGCACGCCGTGTAGAACAAAGTCGCAAGCCAGTTTCGAAGGAGAGGCAGAAAAGACCTAATGTGATTGCTAGCGAGAAACAGATCGAGAACAACCCAGAGGTGGAACGGAGTATCACGTCAAAGCCGACCGGCTCGTCATCCATTGGCCCGAGAATTACCGGAGGAATATCCAGGCGAGCGGCGGATGCTTCAGACCACGTGGTTGTACGAGGGGAAAAAGGCGGCTTGGTTATCAGCGCAAGAAGGGTGTTCAATGGAGAAGTGTCGGGGGATGTCCCATCGCCCGTTTGGCATCCCACAAGTGAACACCATAGCGACCCGCCGGACCACGTCGATGATGAGGGGGACATTGTTATGGATCTAGAAGCAGATCCAGGGCTGGATGGGGCAAGCGAGGATGGGGGGACACATGAGCGCTCTTCCGGTTTTGTTTTGTCCCTGTTGTTTGGTTTTCTCAGTGTTTGTGGTTTTCCCTTTTATGTCTTTATGAATTGTGTTTTTTGGAATTGCCAAGGGGCGGGAGGCAAACGATTCCTACGCACCCTTAAAACCTTTATTAAGCTTCATAAGCCTTGCATTTTATCCTTATTTGAACCTAAAGTGTCAGGTGTGAAGGCTGATGCCGTTTGCAAACAGCTGGGATACTCGGACTGGGTCTGAGTGGAGGCGGTGGGCTTTAGCGGGGGAATCTGGGTATTTTGGAAGGACCCGGTGAAACTCACGATTCTCTGTACTCACCCCCAGTTCATTTTAATGCAGGTTAGGGATCGCGATGACCCACCTTGGACTCTGGCGTCTGTATACGGGAGCCCGGCTCATAACCTTCGCCGCAGGCTTTGGCGAGACCTGAATCAGTTGGCCCGTAACATCTCGGGGCCCTGGCTCGTGGCAGGCGACTTCAACTTTGTGCTACATGACGACGAGACTCGTAACTATTCTTCCTCCTGCTCCTTACGTAACTCTGACTTTGTTAATTGGGTGCAGGACGAAGGCCTCATTGATTTGGGCTTCTCGGGGCCCAGCTTGACGTGGGTTAAGGACGGGGATAATGTTCATGCCAAAGGTGCTCGTTTGGACAGAGCGTTTGCCAACACGGAGTGGCGTACCAGGTTTCAAGATGCTCGAGTCACCCACCTGGCCCGTGCAGGGTCAGATCATGCGCCCTTATGGATCCAGATTGAGGGCAATCGAAATTTGCAACAGACAACTCCTTTCATCTTCCAGGCGGCTTGGTTGACAAACGAGAGCCTCCGGGAAGTGGTGCAGCGTGTTTGTGACCCGGCTCTGGGGATCTCGGAAAACACCCGCTCTTTGGTTACCAAACTCGGGGAGTGGAATAAATCTGAATATGGCAACATTTTCAAACGCAAGAAAATTCTTTTATCCAGAATTAACGGCATTCAGCGAGTCCTATCGTCAAGATACCACAGGGGGCTCGTCAAGCTTGAAACTAAACTCAGAGAGGAGCTGGAATCCGTCATGCATCAAGAGGAAATCTTCTGGTATCAGCGATCTAGGGAGGAGTGGATAAGATCTGGGGATAGAAACACCGCCTTCTATCACGCGGCTGCGACGGTGTGCAAGTCCCGAAGTGTCATTTCAACCTTACGTGATGATAATGGGGTCTGGTTGACCAACGAGACTAGCCTTCGTAATCATATTCTCTCTTTTATTTGCATCTTTTCAGGAAGGAAGTGAACGCGCCCAACACTGACAATCTCGGCTCTGCTTTCCCCGCTATCCGGGATATTGATTGGCTTTGTTTCAACCGACCGATCTCCGAGGAAGAAGTCCACTTAGCGCTTAAAGACTTGAAGCCTTTCAAAGCACCAGGGCCTGATGGTTTCCAAGCTGGCTTCTACCAGAACATGTGGGATGTTACCGGGACCAGTCTCTTCAGAATGATTAAGGAGGCGTTTCGATCGGGAGTCCTTCCGGAAGGCCTCAATGAAACTCTCATCGCCCTCATTCCGAAAGTCAGGGCCCCCGAGACCATCAAGCAATTT
>NW_017619742.1:3912500-3980000 GCF_001879475.1 Ipomoea nil
GACAGTTATCGCGAACCCGCCAGAGCTGCCCACAGATAGCCGCATCCGTTGATGACCTGAGGGAGTAACTAAATTGCCACGCTTCTGGGGGGCAATCGGATGCACGTACTGCCGACCCATGAGCCGTCGAGGGGGAACCCGCTAGTACCTATCGCTCAGGCCCAGGCCAACTTCGTGGAGTTGTTGGCGCAAACCTTTGAAGCATACGTGCGGGGGCGAGGACCGGAGCTCCCGGGCGAGATCGAGAGGCCCGCGCGATCGGTTTCTGCGGAGGCCCAGCAAGGAGTATCCAGGCATTCGGAACACTCGGGGATCAACCCGCCGTCTGATCAGGGGGCTAATCGCTCAGCGCACTCTAGGCTCTGGCCCGTAACCTCGGTGAAGTCGGTCATGGAGAGCCTCGGTGGACGGGGCGAACAGCAACCGCCTGCCCGGTCAATCGATGAGCAGCCGCAGACAATCATTCAGAGGAGAGCGGCTTCCCGACAAAGGCGCGTAGCCGCAGAATGCATGGGAGAGTCATCCGCGCAACCCGACCAGAATAACACAGAAATGGCCGGCCTATTCGCTGCTTTGCAGGAGCTGCGACAGATAGTCGAAGGAAGAGATCGATTGGTTGCAGATAGCCTCTTGACTGCCTCGCCCTTCTCCGTACAAGTGCAAGCTTATAGGGCACCGACCAGATTCAATCTGTCCGATCATCCCACTTACGATGGCACAGGGGATCCGCGCGACCATGTCATCGGTTTCCAGGCCAAGATGCAGGTAATCGGGGCCAATGCTCCGATGATCTGTCGGGCATTCTTCCTCGGGCTCCCCCCGGGATCCATCAACACTTTCGAGGATTTAGCCACCCAGTTCCTGACACACTTCGCTGGAAGTATGAAGCCTAAGAGATCTATCTCGGATTTGGCCAGGATAAACCAGTACGAAGGGGAGAGCCTACGCAAGTATATTGCGCGTTCGCAGAAAGAAGCGCAGGTGGTGGATGGCCTGGACGATCAGATAGCCTTAACATTCTTCATCGAGTCCTTGAGAGCGGACGTGCACTATAGCTGGTTGCGGGACGAGAATACCAAAACATACACAGAGGCCATCTAGCAGGTCAATCAGCTGGCCAACACGGAGGAAGCGGTGAAACAGAAGCGCAGACAAGAAGTTTCCTCTAAAAAACCCCGGGCGGATAACCCTCATGAGGGGCGAGCGGCAGAGGAAGGCGTTACTCGTGTGAGAGCTCGTCGAATCATGGATCGACTAGGAGCTCCTGCCCCCCAGCCGATGGCACAGCCTGTCCACGAGGTTTGTGCCCGGTTGCCTCTGCCTCCCCCTATTCGTCCAGGTGATCGGCCCAAGTAGTCGGGGCAAGCCCCACCACCTTACTGCCGGTACCACTGCACAAGCACTCATTCTACGGAGGATTGTGAGGGATTAAAGGAAGAAATTGAAGTGCTCATTAAGCGTGGCCGGCCACGGCCCTACAACCTGTGGCCTAGGCCAGGCTCGGCCGGGCAGCAAGGGGTGATTGAGCAAAGCGGGGCGAAAACCGGCGACAAGGGTAATCAGCCCATGCGAGAGGATGACGGAGATCGGAATCGACAGCACAAGCCGGTGATAAACATGATAGTAGGTGGTCCCAAAGGAGGTGACTCTGCGAGAACCCGAAAGGCACGCGCCCGGCAGCTATACGTGGGTGCGATAGCCTTCCAGGAGCCAGACGGTAAGAAGATGTGCAGAGAACCGATTGTCTTTACGGACGACGACCTACCTAGAGGCCCTGCGTCGCATCGGGACGCCCTGTTTATCGCAATGGACATTCAGGGATCGGTCACCCGGTAGGTGCTGGTGGACACGGGTAGCAGTGTCAACGTGTTGTACTAGGAAGCCTTTCAGAAGTTGGGCTTGGTCTGGGAGCAGATGCGACCAGTCAGGACCCCCTTGGCCGGGTTCACCGGTGACGCGGTCGAGGCTAAAGGATGCGTCTCTTTGACCATCGAGCTGGGTACTTGGCCTCAGGTGAGAAGATTGGAAATGGATTTTGTCGTCGTTTCTCTGGAGTGCGTACACAACGTTATCCTCGGTCGACCTGGATAGAGGATCTGGGAGCCTTGATCTCCATCGAGCATCTGTGTATGAAGTTTCGCACACCAACTGGTGTCGAAGTGGTGCGGTGCGATCAGAAGACGGCTCGTAGTTGCTACATGTAGGCCTACTGAAAGGTTGGTTAGAGATGTAATCAGAAGAACACTATTGACCACCAAGTGTCTGGCCGACCAACAGAGCGCTTGACACCGGCAGTCGAGCTGGAGGAAATCATCCTAGAGACTGGGTATCCCAACAGAGTGGTCCGGATCGGGATTGGCCTGCCTACCTCTGTGAAGCAGGCGGTCACGACAGTCTTAAAGGAATATATGGAACTATTCGCATGGGGGCCTGAGGACATGCCAGGAGTCGATCGATCAATCATAACTCATAGGTTGATGGTCAACCCCAGCCTCAAGCCCGTGGCTCAGAAGAGGAGGCATCTGTCAAATGACCGTAGGGAATTTGTAAAGAAAGAATTGGATGCATGGCTAGCCGTAGGGCACATTCGGGAAGTTAAATACCCCGGCTAGCTGGCTAACGTGGTGTTGGTGCCCAAGCCACCGGCGTGGAGAATGTGTGTCAACTACACCGACCTCAACAAGGCGTGCCCAAAGGATTCGTTCCCTCTGCCCCGGATCGACCAGTTAGTCGACGACACGGCTGGTTGCGCCCTGCTCAACTTCATGGGCGCCTTTCGCGGCTATCATCAGATATTCATGCATGATTCGGACGAGGAAAAGACCGCCTTCATCACCCCGGGACGGGGTGTATTGTTACAAGGTAATGCCTTTCGGTCTCAAAAATGCTGGAGCCACCTACACTCGGATGGTGCCTGCTTGTTCAAAGGGCTGATGGGTGGATCTACGGCCGCCTACGTGGATGACATGCTTGTCAAAAGCAAAGAAGAGACGGACCATGTGAAAGACTTGACGGACTGCTTTGAGATCATGTGGAAGTTTAACATGAGGCTAAATCCCAAGAAGTGCGCGTTTGCGGTCCGCGGAGGAAAGTTTCTAGGATATATGGTTACCCGGCGAGTAATCGAACCGAACCCGGAGAAAGTGCGGACCATCCTGGATATGCAACCACCCAGCAGTCTCAAAGAAATGCAGCGATTGACAGGACGGATGGCTGCCCTCAGCCGATTCTTGTCTAAGTCCGCCGATAGAGCCTTCCCCTTCTTCGAAGTCATGAAGAGGCAGGAAGGGTTCCGGTGGACTGGAGAATGCCAGGCAGCCTTCGAGGACTTGAAGAAGTACCTCTTAGCTTCGCCCTCCTGTCGAAACCCAAGGCAGGAGAAACATTGTTGTTATACCTAGCTACCTCCCATAAGGTGGTCTGAGCTGTGCTAGTGCGGGAAGATGAAAAGGATCAATTTCCAGTCTACTATATTGGGTGGATTCTGAAGGGCGCATAGATCAATTATTCATCCCTTGAGAAATTAACTTTCGCCCTAGTTACAACGGTCAGGAAGTTGGTACCTTACTTTCAAGCTCATACAGTCCGGGTTCTGACTGACTTGCCCCTGGCCAGCGTGCTGCGCAGTCCGACCTCGTCCAGACGACTACTCAAGTGGGTGATGGAGCTCACCCAGTACGAGATCGAGTACGCCCCGCGACCATCCATCAAGGTTCAAGCCTCAGCTGACTTCAGAGTAGAATGCTCCGCTTACTCGGTCGAGGGCTCGTTGGTCGAAGGCCTAGAAGCAGCGGAATGGTGGGAAATACACATTGACGGTGCTGCCGGCTCCGAACACTGCGAGGGCGGGGTTATGATCACCACCCTAAAAGGATTCCGCCTATACTACGCCTTGAGGTACAATTTCCAAACTTCGAATAACGAGGCAGAGTATGGGGCGATCATCGGGGGGCTGCGTTTAGTCATCGCCCTCCATGCCGCCAGGGTGCGCATAAAGACGGATTCCCGCCTGGTGGTCAACCAGTTGAAGAACGAATACGTGACCAGGGAGGAGAGGCTAGTACTCTATAAGGATGTGGCCGAGGGGTTTCTAGATAAATTGGAAGCCTATGAGATTACCCACATCCCGCGAGCGGAATATACGGAGGCTGATATCCTATCTAAGTTGGCTTCGGTACACCTTCACACATGTCGATGACTTGTCGCACCGAGGTCGTAGAACGGCCGAGCACCGAAGTGCTCTCGGTTTGCACAGTTGTCCGGGTGTCCACTTCCCCGCCTGGCCGCGAGAACTCCTCCGATTGGCCATGGTTTGCGGACATGGTCAGATACAAACAGAAAGCAGAGTTGCCCAGCAAAAAGGAAGGTGCTGATCGCATTAGGAGTATGGCTCCCTCCTATGAGTTGGTAGACGGGTTGCTCTATAAACGATCCTATGGGGGGCCACTGTTGCTTTGCCTACCTTCCGAAGAGGCTAAGACCGTGATGACTGCCGCCCATCAAGGGATCTGCGAGGCCCACCAGGGGGCCAAAACTTTGGCCAAAAAGCTCATTATTCAAGGCTACTATTGGCCAACCATGGTAAAAGACTGCGTCGAAGAAGTGCTAAGATGCTCCGTGTGCCAAATGTTCGCTAGAAAGGGCACCTGAGAGCGACCTTCTATACACCGATCAACACCGCGATCCCATTCGCCATATGGGGCATCAACCTGCTCGGGCCACTCCCCTAGGCGCCCAGGCGAGTGCGCTTCTGTATAGCGGCCGTAGACTATTTCACTAAATGGGCAGAGGCAGAGCCCTTGGCGACTATCACCAAGTATCAATGCCGCCGTTTTGTTTGGAAAAACATCACATGCAGATTCGGGCTACCCGAGCAGCTGGTAACGGACAACGGACGGCCATTTGATAACCGAGCCTTCGCGGCCTTTTGTGTGCAAAACGGTATACAACACATTAAGGTATCCGTAGCCTAACCCCAGGCCAACGGACAGATCTAGAACCTGAACCGCACTCTCCTGGACAGGCTGCGAAAGAAGCTGGAAGAGTTGGGCGGCACATGGATCGAACAGTTGGAAAAGGTCTTATGGGCTTACCGAACAACTCCGTGGAGGGTTACGACTGAAACCCCCTTTGCCTTGGCATAGGGGTTCGAGGCGAAGGTCCCGACGAAACTCTTAGTGCCTAGCAGGCGAGTCCTGCTATACAATGATGAAGGCAACGAGGAAACCTTGCGGATTGAGAAGAATCTCTAGGAAGAAAGGCGAGATGTGGCTTATGCCCGGATGGTCGAATACCAGCAAGCTGTCACGCTATCAGGATAAAAGAGCCAAAACCATATACCTCCAAGTAGGGGATCTTGTGTTCAAAGAAAGGACGGCTAGTCGGCCCACCGAGGGGGGAAAATGGCGGCCAAGTGGGAATGACCATACCGGGTGGTGAGTGAAGTCTACCCGGGGACTTACCGGTTAGAAACCATGGAAGGAGAGCCCGTGTAGCGGACGTGGAATGCCCACAACCTTAAGAAATTCTACCAGTAACCGGACAGTTGCATTTGTTTCCCAGTCTTTATCCTTCGATTAGTTCGTTGTAAGCACCTAGCGGCCATTAGTTTCATGGGAATTTCCTTTCAATCGGTTGACAATAAAGTTCAAATTATTTCGGCAACGGGGTTATCCTTTGGCTTTGGTCACCTCCTCTCTACGAGGATGGCTAATACCGCCTGCTCAGGCGAAGGCGACCATGCCGCGAGGATGACCACCTCCTCTCTGTGAGGACGGCTGATACCACCTGCTCAAGCGAAGGCGGCCATACCTCGAGGATGATCACCTCTTCTCTACGAGGACGACTGATACCGCCTGCTCAGGAGAAGGCGGCCATGCCGCGAGGATGATCACCTCCTCTCTGCGAAGACGACTGATATCGTCTGCTCAGGTGAAGGCGGCCATGCCGCGAGGATGATCACCTCCTATCTGCGAGGACAACTGATACTGCCTGCTTAGGCAAAGGCGGCCATGCCGCGAGGATGATCACCTCCTCTCTATGAGGACGGCAGATGTCGCCTGCTCAGGCGAAGGAGGCAATGCCGTGAGGATGATCACCTCCTCTCTACGAGGACGGCTGATACCACCTGCTCAGGTGAAGGCAGCCATGCGGCGAGGACGATCACCTCCTCTCTACGAGGACGGCTGATACCGCCTGCTCTGGCGAAAGTGGTCATGCCGCGAGGATGATCACCTCTTCTCTACGAGAACGGCTGATACCGCCTGCTCAAGCGAAGGCGGCCATGCCGCGAGGATGGTCACCTCCTCTCTATGAGGACGACTGATACTGCCTGCTCAGGCAAAGGCGGCCATGCCGTGAGGATGATCACCTCCTCGCTACGAGGACAGCTGTTGGTCCCAAAAGAGGTAAGGTGAAAGTCTAGAGGGGGGGGGGGGGTGAATAGACTTTCAAACTTTTTAGCACAATATAACAATTGGTAAGCCAGAGATAAACCAAAACTCTTAACTAGATTGTTAGAGTATGGTGCGCAGCGGAAATTAATAAACGATTCGGTGTGTGTGTAGATCGTGTCAAGATTATTCTCGTGAGAAGCAAGCAAGAGCAGTAAGTAAAGAAAGCAGTAAAGAACACAAGGCAATTTATAGTGGTTCGCGAGGTGGTGTAATCCTCCTACTCCACTTGCTCTTTTCTCCAAGAGCCAATTCACTATATCCACCACTTCTTGGTTCCAAGATACAATGAATTCCGTGATCTAGTGCTTTGATCACCAAGCCCACACTAATCACGCCCAGTGACACCAACACTGCTGCTTCGGGTTTCACGTCGCCGCGTTACTTTCCCTGGATTTCACAACTCCGTGCTACTTTCCCCCCGTCTTCTACGATCCAGTAGAATGTATCTTCCGTGATCTAGTGCTTTGATCACAAAGCCCGCACTAATCACGCCCAATGTCCTCCGACACTGCTGCTTCGGATTTCACAACTCCGTGTGACAATCCAGGATTTCACAACTCCGTGTTACTTTCCTCCTTTCCCTTGTTTTGCTCCAAAACAAGTTTTGCCTTGATTCCAACTTTGAGACTCTGTAGATGATCTTCAATGGTGCGCTGAGTCTCTTGAAGTTGATGAAGATTTTAACACTCTTGGATATTTCTTTTCTAAGCTTTGTATCACTCTGAGTGTTTATCTCACAAAGAATATATCAATTTAAGCTCCTGAGATGGAAAGCTTTCTTTGAATTTTGTATGCTCTGTTTAGCTCTGTATTCTTGCTCTATTGCGTTCTTGCTTCTGCTTTCCACTGCTTCAATCTTCATCTATTTATAGCTGGTAATGAGAATATTTCCGTTGGAGAGAAACGTTCTCATTTTTGAATTTCTTCTTAGCTGTATAGCCTTTTGTCAGAAGATAAGATAACGTTGCAGATATGTCAGAGATTTCAAGTTGAGCTTGAGGTTTTAGCAAATATGGCGTCCCATGAATCTCCATCTGGTGTAGATCATGCCTCTTGGGATTTTTATCTTCAAAATATAAAGAAGCAACTTCTTCTCTTCAATTGACTTGGGAAATCTGTTCCCTTGTGAAACTTCATCCCTTACTAATTTGGGAAATGAAATCTCTATCCCTTTGATAGATTTGTCATCTCTTCAATTGACTTGGGAAATCTGTTCCCTTGTGAAACTTCAACCCTTACTAATTTGGGAAATGAAATCTCTATCCCTTTGATCCATCGCCTCATACTTTAACTGATGGAATTAAACTTGGCTTCTTTAAGATATATGGGATGTGAGATTTGAACCTGTGACCTTGCACATAATATTTCAAGCTTCTACCATCTCATCCGTACAACCTTTTAGTCATTTTCTTGTTTCACTTGGTGTACTCCTTTCTTTCCATAGATGCTTGATCTTCAAGATAGCTTCATGCAAACTTCAAGTCACGTTCTTTCTTCTTCGGGATTTCTTCTTGAATCTCATACGCATACATCTTCCTCTTTTGTTTGCCATTTTCTCTAGGCAAATTCTTGATTGTAGGCTTTATATCTTCTTCATCCATTTCCTCAACTAATGAATTTATTTTTCCCTTTCTTGGTCTAAGACTCGACTAGTCTAATAAAATTGGGGATCTACGAATTACAATATGGCATATCAAAATCTATTACAATTTATTCCTAACAATTTTCCCCCTTTTGATAATGCCATAACCTATACTCAAACATGGGCTTTAAGTCTTTGAAAAATATTTTCATTTTTGCTCAATTTTATTTTGACAAAGTCAAGATGAGTTTGACAAAAATAATTCTAGGGAAAAGGAAAACTTGTGAATTAATTTAGACAAGTCCTATACGCATCCTTGATTAATTTTTAATCAATTTTTATCTTTTCAAATTTTTGCATGCGTTTGACAATTCTTGTCCTTTTAATTCACGAACTAATACATGATAGCCAAAATAAATCAAAACAGACTTAGATCAGACCATGGGAAATATTTATTAATATTAGTCGATTAGAGGAAATATTATTGTAGCCACAATCATTCCAAAATAGATATTCAAAACATCATATTTTTGAGGAATTTATGCTTGATTACCTTCTGGGTTTCTTGACTCCCATATCAGCTTTCAATATATCCTTGATATGTTCTCTCATCTTGCAGATATCGTTCTTGAACTTCTCACAGTCAAATCTCTTAGTCACATTTCCAGCCATGTAGTGTCCAAAGGCCTCTTTAATATTGGTGCCCGGAAGAGCTCCGGCTTCCCACCAAATTATGCATTCTTCAAAGCTTCTTTGGAATCCCAAACTTTCACCATTATTGTTGGTATAATCTCTAAGCTCATACCACATTTTGGTTTGCTTCCTTTTCGCTTCTTCTTCTTTATTCTTGTCCGAAATCCATTGAGCTTGATAAGCTTTTGGCCATCTTTTCACCATACTCGGCACATTCTCGGATGTCCAAATTTTCTGTGGTGTTATGGTTCCTTTTGAGCATTCGAGCCATCCTCGAGTTTTAGCAACTTTAGATGAGCTTGATCCAAGACTCGGATTTGCAAATTGAGCGAAACCAACTTGGGATTGTTGACCACGTCCTCGGCTTCGGCCTTTCGTTGGTGCGGCGGTCAAAACTGGCTGTTGCGGTTGACTCCCAATGATGAATTCATGTTGTTGTAAAGCCAGATGATTGAGAATTTCTTCCCCCCTAATGGCATTATCAATCAAAAAGCCAAGGGATTTAGAATCTCGTTCTTGATTGGCTTTAACAATCTTAACTCCATCATGTGTTTTGAGAGAAACATCCTGCAAATCAGATATTTTGTTAGCCATAGAGGATAATTCTACCTCAAGGTGATTTATCCTTGTCTCCTGGTCTTGTATGGCTTTTATTTGTCTCATGTGTCTTTCATTGTTGATCTTCTCGGTAGCTTCTCGTTCCTTCTTCATCAGTTGGATTATCTCCAATAATCCTTCGGTGAGATCTCCTTTCAGATGTCTTTCGGCTCTGTCTATCTTTGTTTGCAGAGTGTTTTGATGTTCCAATAGCTCCTTCAAATTTGTTCGTGTGTCCTCAAAGTGTTGTAACGAGAGATGTCCTTGCTCGGTAAGAGTTGTTCCAATCTTTTGACACACAACATCACTTGATTCTATGACTTTTGTAAAAAGTGATGTTAACAAATCATCTTCATCTTCTTCTCGGGTTCGGCTTCTACTCATGTTCAGAGAGTGTAGAATTTTGAACAATTTCCTTCGTGAATCACCAAGAACTGGATTTTCAACAAGCTGCAGATTTTCTTCTGGTGAATCGGCTTCTTGAAGATGATTTCCAGTTTCTTCTTCAATAACCTCTGTTCTTGAAATAATCTATGTATTTAAATTGGCTTCCAGAGAGGTGTTTTGAAGAGACATCACAGAGGTGTTATTGTGCACTGACGTTTCATATAAGTATTCCCCCCCAATTGATGGTCTGATTTCACCATCAATTTGGTCTCTTAATTCATCCCTTGTAGGGTCCATAGCATTTATATCAATGTTGGTAGGGGTCACATTTGATATCAAAAGTTCAGCATAGTGAACTCTGACAGGAATAGACTCATGCGTTTCAGAAGCTGAAATTGGTACCTCAATAAGTGTACTTCCTTCATTCGCCCTTTCTCCAAAATTTTCAAGAAAATCATTGGCTATATTAATTGAAGTATCACCTGGATGTCGATGAGTGTCATTCAGAGATCTGTGTAGAGCAATCTGTAATCTCACTTCATTCTCTTTTTCAATATCATTTGGAGAGACTTGATTGGCATCTTCTTGAGTTGTTGCGGCCACTCCCTTTCCCTTACTGTTCTTTTCTTGAAGCTTCAGCCTATAAACTTGATTTGCATCCATGTTTAGTGCTTCAATTATTGAGTTAGTTCCTAGCCATTCAAAGGCTAATTCTTCACTTTGTATCAACTCTGAATCAACTTTGGAGATAAAGGAGTGATATCTTTCAAGTCTCCATTCCTTCCATGCTTGAACTCGGTTTAATTCCTTCATCAGTTCCGGATCATCTCGAGTTTGTGTTTTGTCGAACACAATGGGTTCAACACTAGCTTCAACTGCAGATTGATTCGAGATTCTCCTTTGCAAGTCATTGGAAACTTGCACTTCAACTCCTGCAAACTCCATTCGAGTGGTATCTTCTTCCATTGGCATCTCGGTTATCTCAACTTCATGAGCTTCAGACTCTGCCACTTCCTGAAAAGGAATAAGTGCTATAGCCGAGCTTACGGCTTCTTGATCTCTGTTTCTTGGGTTGCTAGAACCCATGTGTGCACTTGCTGCAGATGGAGTTTTACTGTTTCTTTTTCGAGATCTTTGAGGTGTGCTTGTAGAACCACCTCCTTCTGATCCTTTCCTTCGATTTGTCTTCTTGCCATAGTTAGGTCCAAATTTTCTGAAGAGTGTTCTGTAGATTCCAACATTTTTGTGTCTTCTGAGAGGCACATTCTTCTTTCTTAGAATTTCTCCAACAATAAGTCCATACCCAACTTTATGCAAAAAGTGATTTCCTTCAAGTGGTCTGCCATGAGGTTTTGCTTTGTTCACAAAGAATAATAGCCGGTTGAAGATGTATTTTGCCCAGTTGAATTTTATTCCTTGCATGATTCCATTCATCAGACTCACGGATGTTCCAGATAAATCGTCCACACTTCGAAGCTTGTTGTCCAGAATCTTGTACATCATCTCTATGAGCATATCATATTCCGGTTTCAGCACGTTCTTTGGCTTGGTTGAGTCGTGAATCACATGTGCTTTTGGACCACGAATTTCGTTCCAAAAGGATTGAGCATCATAATGGTGAGCTTCTGGCATTAGCTCCGAATCAGGAAATTTGAAGCACTCCTTAATATCTTTTTCACAAATTTGAACATCTGTTCTTCCAACTTTAGAGTAAACCACGTTGTTCTTCACAGTGGCATGCAAATAGAACTCGGTCACATCTGTTTCAAAAACTCCAACATATTTGTAGGTGAAGAAATCGTATAGTCCACAATCCTTCAAAGCATTGAGAATCTTCTTTGCTATTTCCTTGTCGACGGCTCCAAACATGAAAAACTCCGGATTGAGTGTCATCCGATCGATCAATTGTTGTTGTAGAGTAAGCAGATTTTTGGGTTGCATGGCTTTGGTTCCAGACATGGTGTTCGCCGGTGAGATTGAGAGCTTGAGAGAAAGAGATTTCTGATCTTGGTAGAACTGGAATTCTTGTCTGAGAAGAATACGAAGGGTTTCGTATGGTTTAAGAAGATTTACGAGGGGGTTTAATTCTCAGAGAAAAATCTCAATTGAGACCCTTAGAATAGGTGTGGTGACAAGGCACTTGTAGGGGTGGAGGTGTCTTTTGGTTAAAGTGTTACTAGGAGAGAGAAAAATGTTATCATTAGCAGACAAGGGCATTAAATGCCTCACAGTCTCTTAGGTACTCTATATACGTAAGGTGTATAGAGTAAGATGATTATGAATGGACAGCTCTGATTATTTTTTGAAGATTTGAGAGAGAGGTTGGATTTGAGAGGATCTGATTTTGTGAGAGGGGGTGAGATTTTTGTGGGATTTAATTTATGGGTGGAAGTTTAAGAGGTATAGGTTTGAAAGGTGAAGAGTTTTAATGGGATTGGGTTTTATGGGGTAGAGGTTTAAAGGGTGGAGGTTTTAATCCAATCTGATCTCTTCCTTTTTCATCTCAAAAACATACACGTTAGATGTATCATATAAAATCACATAAATATAATATATAAACACACACACACATCCGTAAATCTCATATATAATTACACAAAATTACTCACATAATTTCGAAACATATATGGACATTAAAAGAATAGCAATTAAATCACATCCATATATAAACATGTATATGCACGGTAATCTCCTAATTAAAATAAACACAGATTTAGGAAATTAGTCAAATTTCAATTAAACACCTAAAATATATATACACATATACGGTAGTTTCTAAAACACACAAATAATCAAATAAACAAATATTTAGAAACTAGCCAATTATTTTAGATACCAATTAAAATAAACTAATTTAAAAACAATTAGCACATAAGTATAAACCAAATTATAGATCATATATCATAAATAAATTGTTCATGCAAACAAATTAACACAAACATGAACATGACTTGCGGTCCAAGTAACGATTAAAACATGCAATTAAAAAAAAAATTAGATCAAATAAAAATTGCACATTTAGTCACATTAATTTGCATGGCATATAAAATCACGTTAAACACTACATGCAAATACATAATTGAAAACTTAACACATTTAGCAAATTAGCTTACGTAAAAATTAAACACATAAAAATATGTAAAGACGTAAAACATATAAAAACATATAAACACGTAGAACACATAATATGAGCATATGTATCATTTTAGATCAAGAGATTAAGTTCAGTGATACTTAGCTCATTTCCAACATTCCCAATTCATGCCTTAAAGTAGAAAATATCGTTTCGCATAAAGGCTTTGTGAGAATATCTGCAACTTGGTTCTCCGTAGGGATATACTCGATCTTTAGATCTTTCTTTTCAACATGATCCCTTATGAAATGATGTCGTATGTCGATATGTTTGGTTCTTGAGTGAAGCACTGTATTGTGGGTGATAGTGATTGCACTTGTATTGTCACAAAATATGCTAACATCGTCGCAATTCACTCCATAATCCTTCAATTGTTGCTTCATCCACAAAATTTGAGCACAACAACTTCCTGCAGCAATATATTCGGCCTCGGCGGTACTAGTTGCGATGGAATTTTGCTTTTTGCTAAACCAAGAAACAAGCCTTCCTCCCAAGAATTGACACGTTCCGGAGGTGCTTTTTCTGTCTATTTTACAACCTGCAAAATCCGCATCTGAGAAACCAGTTAGCGTAAAATCTGTACCTTTAGGATACCACAATCCAACATTGATTGTGCCCTTCAAGTATCTTATGATTTTCTTTGTTGCGGTGAGGTGGCTTTCTTTTGGATTTGCTTGGAATCTTGCACATAATCCCACAGCATAAGAAATGTCCGGCCTGCTTGCAGTGAGGTATAGTAGTGAACTAATCATTCCTCTATACTTCGTTTGTTCGACATCTTTTCCATCTTCGTCTTTGTCTAGCCTTATTGATGTACTCATAGGAATTTTGATCGATGATTTTCCATCAAGGCCAAACTTCTTTATCAAGTCGCGGGTGTACTTTGCTTGATTGATGAATATTCCTTCCTTCAATTGTTTGACTTGTAAGTCCAAGAAATAATTCAATTCACCCATCATGCTCATTTCAAATTTATTCTGCATAAGCTTCGAAAATTTCTCACACAAAGAATTGTTAGTGCTTCCAAAAATAATATCATCAACATATATTTGCACTAATAAAATATGATCACCATCTTGAATTCTAAAGAGAGTTTTGTCAACAAGGCCTTTGGTGAATCCACAGCTTATCAAGAACATTGACAAGGTATCATACCAAGATCTAGGTGCTTGTTTCAACCCATACAATGCCTTTTTAAGTTTGTAGACTTTATCACCTTCGCCTTTTACCTCAAAACCTTGGGGTTGTTCGACATAAACTTCTTCTTCAAGTAGTCCATTCAAGAATGCGTTTTTCACGTCCATTTGATAAACGGTGAAATCTTTGTGTGCGGCGTAGGCTAGGAAAATCCTTATAGCTTCGAGTCTGGCTACCGGTGCAAAGGTTTCATCAAAATCTATTCCTTCTTCTTGAGAGTATCCTTTTGCAACGAGCCTTGCTTTATTCCTAACAATCACGCCTTCTTCGTTTGCTTTATTCCGGAAGACCCATTTAGTTCCTACAACATTGTGGTTCATTGGTCTTGGAACAAGTTCCCAAACATCATTTCTTTTGAATTGATCGAGTTCCTCTTGCATGGCGTCAATCCAACTTGGATCATTTAGAGCTTCGTCCACTTCTTTTGGTTCAATCTGAGATAGATAACATGTGAACAATGCTTCCATGGTAGATGATCTTGTTTTCACGCCATCTCGAACATTTCCGATCACTAATTCTGGTGGGTGATTTTTGAGCCATCTTAAGTCTGGTTCAAAAGGGTGCATGGTGCTGTGTGGATTTACTGGTTGAGAAGAGGTAGCACTGTTTCGAATTTCTGCTTCATTTTGTAAATTTCCAACTTCTCTAGTAATTGCATCCAAGGGCTGATTTGCAATTTCCACTTCAACTGCATCCCTGGGTTGATTTGCAATTTCAATACCAATTGCATCCCGCACTTCATTTCTTACTGGATGAGAGATGGGATTTTCTAGAGAATTAATTTCCAACTCATCCATTCCCTGCAAAATATTTTCTTCACACGTATCATCAGTATTACAAAAATTAATATGACACTTGTTACCATTTTGCTCAATATTTTCGCCATTTTCGTCCAGAGCATCAATATTGACGTGTGATTTTTCATCAAATACCACGTGTATGGATTCTTCAACCACCATTGTTCTTTTGTTCAACACTCTGAATGCTTTGCTGGTAGTCGAATATCCTAGAAAAATTCCTTCATCTGCACGCTCATCAAAAACTTTTAGATGCAATTTATCATTAATATGAATAAAGCACTTGCATCCAAAAATATGAAAATAACCAATATTTGGTTTTCTCCCTTTATATAGCTCATATGGCATCTTGCTATACTGCTTGTGGATCATGCTTCGATTTTGCGTATAGCAAGCTGTGTTGATAGCTTCCGCCCAATATCTTTTTGGGAGACCGGCTGCACTAATCATCACTCGTGCGGCTTCTTTAAGCGTCCGGTTTCTTCTTTCGGCAACGCCGTTTTGTTGTGGTGTTCTAGCGGCAGATAATTGATGAGAAATTCCATGTGAATTGCAAAAAGCTTGTATAACTCCATTCACGAACTCGGTTCCGCGATCGGTTCGGATTTTTGATATTTGCAATTCTTTCTAATTTTGTAGTTGCTTCAACAGCTTCGGCAACTTTTGTTCAACTTCATTTTTCTTCTTGAGAAACACGGTCCAAGTGTACCTGGAAAAATCATCAACAACAAGAGTATATTTCTTACCACTTACACTTATTGGATCAACCGGTCCAAATAAGTCCATGTGTAACAAGCTTAGCGGTCTTGATGTTGATTCATGCGTCTTAGACTTGAATGATGATTTGATTTGCTTTCCGCGTTGGCATGCATCACACACTTGGTCCTTTTTGAAGATAATACTTGGTAGTCCTTCAACTAGATTTTTCTTTGCAAGCTGATTGATAGTCTTGAAGTTTAAATGGTTGAGCTTTTTGTGCCATTCCCAATTTGCTTCATTCGAATTTCTGGCCATTAAGCATACTGAATCTTTGCTTGTGCTCCAATCAACAACATACATGTTCTTTCGCCTTTTTCCAGTGAGCACAACTTCATTTGAGAGCTCATTTTTGATTAGGCAATTATCTTTGGAAAATTCCACAAGATAGCCTTTATCACAAAATTGACTAGTGCTCAACAAATTGAATTTTAGGCCTTCAACAAATGAAACATCTTCGATCTTCAAACCATTTCTTTCAATTGTGCCAACTCCTTTTGTAGTTCCATAATTTTGATTTCCTCCAAATATAACTTTTGGTCCATCGATTTTCTTGAAATTCACTAGACAAGATTTATTTCTAGTCATGTGGCGTGAGCAACCACTATCGATGTACCAAACATCCTAGAAAAAAGATTAGTTGGTTTTAGGTAACCATACTTGCTTGGGTCCTTTGCTGTTAGTATTTTTTGGTAACCAAACCCACCTAGATCCTATTGAATTAAGATAAGGCGGTTTGTAACCATTTGAAACACGATAATCATAATTAACTTTTGAAAACATTTTTGGCGCCGGATTTTGAAAAACATTTTTAAACTTAGGCACCTGGGAAGAGGATTGTTGCTTTGGTCTATAAGAAGCATTAAAACAAGATTTACACAGCCAATCCTTTTGAGTGGAATAAAATCTTCCATCTCTATTTCTAGAAAAGCTTCCCTCTTTTCTAAAAATTCTTTTTGCACTTGACTCTTTGGCATATCTTTGCTTGAAGAATTTTTGTTGCTTTGCCGTAGTATTGAACTGTTTCGGCCTATCAACATTCAACTTTGCTTTCTCATGATAGCCAAGTCCTTGTCTCATTGTGTTATTCTGACTTTTAACAAATTTTACCACTTGCACTTTATTGGTTAAAGTAGCAGTAGAATTAGTTAGATTTTGAGGGGTTTGAGAACATGTGGAGTCATAACCGATTCCGGTTCTATCTCCTGATGGCTTTTGCATGTTTACCATTTTATCCATAATTTTAGATGAACTAGTAAACGTAGCAATGGTAGCCCGAAGGTTATGTTCTCTAACCTCTCTTGATTTACACTCTTCTTGAAGTTGAATATTTTCACTCTTCAAGTTACTCACTTCAAGTAAAGTATCTTGCAATTTTTTATTCATCTCTTCTTTTTCAAGAATTAGAATATTATTGCGCTCCTTGAGTTGAGGACGAGTGAGCATAATCTCTTGACAATCTCGCATTAGACTGCCAATAGATTCACGAGGAAAAGAGGAATTAACGGAATTGAAAGAATTAGATGTTACCTCTTCTTCCTCTGCTCCAAGAGCCATAAAGCACTCTTCACTTGAACTCAACTCAATTGATTTGGATATTAGAGCCGTGTCATCTTCCGAACTTGAGCTTTCATCACTTGATGACAATCCATTCGACTCATCATTTTCATTTGGTTCGTTGCTAACGAGAGCTTTTCTTTTGTCGCGCTTGAACCTTCGATCTTTGCTTTCGGATTTATTCGGTGTAGATTCAACATTTATGCCTTGATACTTGCTAACGATCGGATACGGACAATTTATTTTGAAATGTCCGGGTTTGCAGCAATTGTAGCATAAATTGTTGTTTTCTTCGACTTTCTCTTCTTGTGTCGTGCGAGAGACGAATTTTCCACGAGCAGAATTTTTGTTGTCTCCTTTTCGCATGAACCTTTTGAATTTTCTAACAAAAAGAGCAAATTGTTCGTCAGTTATAAAATCAATATTATCTACTGACCTGGAGGTTGATGGTTGTTCGGCCATTAGAGCTGGATTTCGAATTTCATGAACATCATCATCTTTGGCCTTCATTTCGAACTCATATGCTTTAATATCACTAAATAATTTGTCGGTTGACAATATTCTTAGATCTCGGTGATCTCGCATAGCCGTAACCTTCATGTCCCATGTAGATGGTAAGCCTCGTAGAACTTTGAGATTAATTTCCTTTTGGCTAACATTTTTGCCAAGGTCATTAATTTCTCCAAGGATTTTGATCATTCGAGCTTCCATATCAACAATGGATTCGTTTGAGAGCATTTTGAAGTCCTCGAACTTCTTCATAGCAATAGTGAGCTTGTTATCTTTTTCTTGTTCATCTCCTTCTCCGATCTTGATGAGAGTATCCCAAATTTCTTTTGCACTTGTACATTTTCGCACTTTTGGGAATATTGTATCATCAATGGCTTTGAACAGAATATCTTTGGCAATGTTGTCAAGATTGTTCCTTTTTCTATCATCCGATGTCCATTCCGGTTTTGGCTTAGGTACGAATTGTTGAGCATCCGGAGATAGAAGAAAAGCCGTATTTACTTTCAAAATTTCGATCGGGCTAGTGGAAATAACTTCCCACATTTCATCATGTAAAGCTGATAGAAGAACCTGCATACGAACTTTCCAATCATCAAATTTATCAAGCGAGAAAAATAGATTTTGAGCTAAATCTTTATTCATCTTCTCGGTTGATACGAGAGACAAATAATCCAATTTACACACACTGGGTAAGATGGATCTGCCTAGCAGTCAGAAACAGGTTGACCCAAAGAGACAACTTGCTTTGAAACAAATTTGACTCAAATAGGCTACAGGCCTTGATACCAATTGTTAGTATCGATTAGAGACAAATTCTGACTCGGATGGGCACCCACTCTGATACCAATTGTTGGTATCAGTTAGAGACAAATTCTGACTCGGATATGCACCCGCTCTGATACCAATTGTTGGTCCCAAAAGAGGTAAGGTGAAAGTCTAGAGGGGGGGGGGGGGTGAATAGACTTTCAAACTTTTTAGCACAATATAACAATTGGTAAGCCAGAGATAAACCAAAACTCTTAACTAGATTGTTAGAGTATGGTGCGCAGCGGAAATTAATAAACGATTCGGTGTGTGTGTAGATCGTGTCAAGATTATTCTCGTGAGAAGCAAGCAAGAGCAGTAAGTAAAGAAAGCAGTAAAGAACACAAGGCAATTTATAGTGGTTCGCGAGGTGGTGTAATCCTCCTACTCCACTTGCTCTTTTCTCCAAGAGCCAATTCACTATATCCACCACTTCTTGGTTCCAAGATACAATGAATTCCGTGATCTAGTGCTTTGATCACCAAGCCCACACTAATCACGCCCAGTGACACCAACACTGCTGCTTCGGGTTTCACGTCGCCGCGTTACTTTCCCTGGATTTCACAACTCCGTGCTACTTTCCCCCCATCTTCTACGATCCAGTAGAACGTATCTTCCGTGATCTAGTGCTTTGATCACAAAGCCCGCACTAATCACGCCCAATGTCCTCCGACACTGCTGCTTCGGATTTCACAACTCCGTGTGACAATCCAGGATTTCACAACTCCGTGTTACTTTCCTCCTTTCCCTTGTTTTGCTCCAAAACAAGTTTTGCCTTGATTCCAACTTTGAGACTCTGTAGATGATTTTCAATGGTGCGCTGAGTCTCTTGAAGGTGATGAAGATTTTAACACTCTTGGATATTTCTTTTCTAAGCTTTGTATCACTCTGAGTGTTTATCTCACAAAGAATATATCAATTTAAGCTCCTGAGATGGAAATCTTTCTTTGAATTTTGTATGCTCTGTTTAGCTCTGTATTCTTGCTCTATTGCGTTCTTGCTTCTGCTTTCCACTGCTTCAATCTTCATCTATTTATAGCTGGTAATGAGAATATTTCCGTTGGAGAGAAACGTTCTCATTTTTGAATTTCTTCTTAGCTGTATAGCCTTTTGTCAGAAGATAAGATAACGATGCAGATATGTCAGAGATTTCAAGTTGAGCTTGAGGTTTTAGCAAATATGGCGTCCCATGAATCTCCATCTGGTGTAGATCATGCCTCTTGGGATTTTTATCTTCAAAATATAATCTCCAATATAATCCCTTACTAGTTAGACTAGTATTTTTGCTTCTGCAACTTCTTCTCATATTTTCCTCTATACTTCACGTGTCTGGGTCTGTATACTGCTTCCAGACTTCATCTCTTCAATTGACTTGGGAAATCTGTTCCCTTGTGAAACTTCATCCATTACTAATTTGGGAAATGAAATCTCTATCCCTTGCTAGATTTGTCAATTAAAATCTCATCCCTTACTTGATTTGGACTTGCAATCTCATCCCTTTCTCCAATTCACTATACTGCTTCCAGACTTCATCTCTTCAATTAACTTGGGAAATCTCTTCCCTTGTGAAACTTCATCCCTTACTAATTTGGGAAATGAAATCTCTATCCCTTGCTAGATTTGTCAATTGAAATCTCATCCCTTACTTGATTTGGACTTGCAATCTCATCCGTTTCTCCAATTGAATTGAAGCCCTTGTAGATCTCATCCCTTACTTGATTTGGACTTGCAATCTCATCCCTTTCTCCAATTGAATTGAAGCCCTTGTAGATCTCATCCCTTCAAATTGAAATTGCCTTCCCTTCGAGATATCAATTTGAACTTCAATTTCGAACTTCAACCCTTCAGATGAAATTGCCTCCCTATGTCAATTTTCGGGATACCAATTTGTTTGGGATACTAATTTGAGAAACACTTCATCCCCTATGTCAATTTTCGGGATACCAATTTGTTTGGGATACTAATTTGAGAAACATCTCTATCCCTTGCTAGATTTGTCAATTAAAATCTCATCCCTTACTTGATTTGGACTTGCAATCTTATCCGTTTCTCCAATTGAATTGAAGCCCTTGTAGATCTCATCCTTTACTTGATTTGGACTTGCAATCTCATCCCTTGTAGATCTCATCCTTTACTTGATTTGGACTTGCAATCTCATCCCTTTCTCCAATTGAATTGAAGCCCTTGTAGATCTCATCCCTTCAAATTGAAATTGCCTTCCCTTCGAGATATCAATTTGAACTTCAATTTCGAACTTCAACCCTTCCGATGAAATTGCCTCCCTATGTCAATTTTCGGGATACCAATTTGTTTGGGATACTAATTTGAGAAACACTTCATCCCCTATGTCAATTTTCGGGATACCAATTTGTTTGGGATACTAATTTGAGAAACACTTCATCCCTTAGTCAATTTGGATACCAATTTGTTTGGGATACTAATTTGAGAAACACTTCATCCCTTAGTCAAATTTGTTTGGGATACTAATTTGAGAAACACTTCATCCCTTAGTCAATTTGGAAATCTCATCCCATTGACTTTGCAGATTGCATCCCTTACCATCGCCTCATACTTTAACTGATGGAATTAAACTTGGCTTCTTTAAAATCTGTGGGATGTGAGATTCGAACCTATGACCTTGCACATAATATTTCAAGCTTCTACCATCTCATCTGTACAACCTTTTAGTCATTTTCTTGTTTCACTTGGTGTACTCCTTTCTTTCCATAGATGCTTGATCTTCAAGATAGCTTCATGCAAACTTCAAGTCACATTCTTTCTTCTTCGGGATTTCTTGAGAGATTTCTTCTTGAATCTCATACGCATACATCTTCCTCTTTTGTTTGCCATTTTCTCTAGGCAAATTCTTGATTTTAGGTTTTATATCTTCTTCATCCATTTCCTCAACTAATGAATTTATTTTTCCCTTTCTTGGTCTAAGACTCGACTAGTCTAATAAAATTGGGGATCTATGAATTACAATATGGCATATCAAAATCTGTTACAATTTATTCCTAACAACAGCTAATACCGCGTGCTCAGGCGAAGGCGGCCATGTCACAAGCGAGCTCTGGAATATTCCTCGGGGGCTCGTAGGCAGCCAGCCTCGCCCACTGAAGGACTTAGCGAGTGTTGAAGTTCCCCGGGGACTCATAGGCAGCCACCCTCGTCCGCTGAGGGACTCGGCTTTCTGGAATGTTCGTCGGGGGCTCGTAGGCAGCCAGCCTCGCCCACTGAGGAACTTAGCGAGTGTTGAAGTTCCTCGGGGACTGGTAGGCAGCCAGCCTCGTCCGCTGAGGGACTCGGCCTTCTGGAATGTTCGTAGGGGGCCCGTAGGCAGCCAGCCTCGCCCACTGAGGGACTTAGCGAGTGTTGAAGTTCCTCGGGGACTCGTAGGCTGCCAACCTCGTCCGCTGAGGGACTTGGGCTTCTGGAATGTTCCCCGGGGGCTCGTAGGCAGCCAACCTCGCCCACTGAGGGACTTAGCGAGTGTTGAAGTTCTTCGGGGACTCTTAAGCAGCCAACCTAGTCCGCTGTGGGACTCGGCATTTTGGAATGTTCACGGGGGCTCGTAGGCAGGTAGCTTCGCCCACTGCGGGACTTAGCGAGTGTTGAAGTTCCTCGGGTCTTGTAGGCAGCCAACCTCGTCCGCTGAGGGACTCGACCTTCTGGAATGTTCCTTGGGGGCTCATAGGAAGCCAGCCTTGCCCATTGAGGGACATAGCGAGTGTTGAAGTTCCTCGGAGACTCGTAGGCAGCCAGCCTCGTCCGTTGAGAGACTTGACCTTCTAGAATGTTCCTCGGGGGCTCGCAAGCAGCTAGCCTCCCCCATTAAGGGACTTGGCGAGTTTTGAAGTTCCTCGGGGGCTCGTAGGCAGCTAGCCTCGTCCACTAAGGGACTTGGCTTTCTGGAATGTTCCTCGGGGGTTCGTAAGTAGTCAGCCCCGCCCATTGAGGGATTTAACGAATTCTTGGATGATCCATCGGGGGGCTGGAAGGCGGTTAGCCTCGCCCCTCGAAAGATGTGGCAACTTTAGAGCCCGTCCGTGCAACGCGGGCGGACAGCTGTACTCAGAAAATAAACAGGCCGGAAGGAAAAGAAAGCAGTTGATAAACAAAAGCCTGCCGGGCAAGTTTTGCATTCAAAAGCCTCGAAGGGCATATTACATTCAAAAAGGGGCGAAAAGGGAGAGAAAATGGACGAGTAGTCTACTCTAAGTTCACCCTTGCCCAGTTGAAGTGTTCTCTTGGCAGGCTCAAACTTCGGTTTGGGGATGTTGCGGAGGCATGTAGGCGTTCTCTCGATCGTAATAAGGATCACAATGCAGTTTTGTTCAAGCTTAAATTTGCTCCGTAGATATACCAAAAAGTTTATGGAAATCGAAATCCTTCCCGGGTAGGTACTATATCGGCGGAGAGGATGTTGACTTCTTATGGGTTCGCACAACTGATTTTTCAAAGGCGAAGTTTGTTGGATATCCACCATCCCTTTGATGGGTAATTAAAGAGGGGTTGTTGGAGTGCGATATACTCTCCAATTTACCATATTATGATGAAGAAACAACGTATCTTTTTCTCCTTCTAGGAAGAGGAGAAGAATTTTTTTATTTCTTTTGAATTTGCACTTGCTCCACTGGTGAAGTGCCCGCCAGATTCCTCACTAGCACAAGGGATCCGTTTTTTAGCTTAACTCCCTCGTGTGTACTCGAAAGATCAGCCTTGCTGCCGTTGATCCCTTTTGGTGGTTCGCATTCTTGACACAGCAGTGGCTATACCCAGCCCGGGGAGACTTGGCCTGCCTGTGTAAGCTGGAAAAGCTGCTGAAATAGGGGCAGGGTAGCCTCCACCCTAAGGCGATGACAGTAGGAGAGAAGGCGGGCGGCGAAGTAGCAAGAATTGGGCGTCAGCCGACCGGGCATTATCCCGTAGGGGTGGAGAAGAGAAAGTGAAAGGACGGGATAAGACCGAGAAGCGCGAAGGGAAAAGGCAAGGAAGAAGCATAGTATTTATAAGGTTGGACGGGCGATGAGATCGTGACGCGTGTCTCAGATCGGACGGACGGAGGTCGCTGATGTTACATATGAGATGGCGGTTACGAAGAGACACGTTTTGAAAACGTAACCGACGGAATTAGCGGAAAGAGTCATGATTAAGTCTATCACGACTGTACCACTCCGCAGAACCAGTCGGGAACATCGAAATCAGCCGGGAACCAGCTCGAGTTGCTGACGAATCAGGGCGAACCAAGAAGCCAGACGGCCAAGGTGATTGGGGAACTTGTGTTCTTTTCTCTTTCTTTACTTTTTCAGGTTAACATTCAGCTAAAACCTAAAAAAGTGATGGACTGGTGATAGATACCCCAAATCAGCCGCCTGGATGGGAGGCTAGACTAGGCAGCCGGATCTACAGGAGATGCGTTACTTGATTGGAGGAAGATCCCCGAAGAACTCTCGAATATGATACAGGACGCCCCAAAGTGGCAGCGACTCACCTCCTAGCAGCCAGCCTGCCAATAGGCGCGTCCCTGGGCGCACTTTCAGAAGTGATGCAATCGGGCGACCAGTTACGGTGGTCAGCGTCTCCCAGGCTGAACACCCCCACAGGGTTCGGTTAGGCGACCAGGCCACACGGGCGGTGCGTCCTCGACCGCGTGCCTTTCCGGGACCTAGCCGGGCGACCAGGCTTTGCGGATAGGGTGCCATTGACTAGGGGCAGGCACCTAGGAAGGCACTCCCACGCAATCGGGGCCATTCCTGACCGGAAGCAATCTTTGCTCGTTAGGCAGTTTCCTTAGTTAATTCATACGGTAAAGGAAGTTAGTTAGCGGTTGCATCAGCCCTTAAGTTAGCCCTACCTCTTTGACTTGGCTGAAACGTTAGCCTTTCTTACCATGTATAAACCCCACATATATGTATAAATATCCTCCTGGGATCATCATGTAAGGGATCGGTATTTTTAAGGCAAAAACCTAGAGAAATAAGACTACATTATTATCTCTCTAATTGAGATCTTGGTCCTTGTTTCATCACCTCCAAAAATAACAACTATCCGGTAGTGTTGGCCTGTCGGGCAGCCATCGAGGCTGTGAAAAACCAACAGTCATATTAGTATACTAATATTCTAATTAAGCTAATAATTATTTATAGAGCAAATACCAATTTTGGTCCTACGAGTATTAGTAAAATGACGGTTTTGGTCAACATGTTTAGTTCCAACCAATTTTCATCCACGACTATTATTTTAGTACCAATTTTCATCCACAACTATTATTTTAGTACCAAAATTCAGCATGTCGGTCACCTTTCCATATAAGACATGCCGAAATCGAAAATTTTTAAGGACATTTTCGTCGTTTTCAACTTCAGATTCCAATTTGAGCATTAATAAATGGATTTAAGCTCTAAGATCGAACCCAATTCGCAGTTCTCCTCCTCATCTTACTTTAATTGAGGAGGAAAACTATGAATTGGGATAGATCTTAAGGCTTAAATCCCTTTATTCATGCTCAAATAGGGATCTTAAAAAGATAAAAATACCCTTAATAATTTCAAATTTCAGCATATCTTAAACAAAGGAGTGACCGACGTGATGAATTTTGACACTAAAACAATAGTCGTGGATGAAAATCGGCACTAAAACAATAGTCGTGGATGAAAATTGGTAGGAATTAAACATTTGGACTAAAACTGTTTGCTAATACTCGTGGGACAAAAATTGGTATTTGCTCTTATTTATATTACTATACAATTATTACTATTACTATTTTTTAAAATTAGGTAATTAATTGAATAAATTTTAGTAAAATTAAGGAATTATTATTTTGTTAATTAAGGAATAAGCTAATAATAATCATATTAGTACACTAATAATTATTATTTTAATTATGCTAATAATTATTCATATTATTATACATGTATTAGGTTGTTTATATATATATGGTAATTAAGTCAATAATTAGATAAATTACTATACATATATTATTCATTAGTAAATTATTGTTCAAGTATAATAAAAATACTAATTTTAATTGGTAATATAATAAAATCCATAATTGTGACCCGTCGTCTTAATAAGTAATATAATAAATACCATAACCGTAACCTACTTTTAATTGGTAATATAATTCTATATACAAAATCGCATATATATTAAGCTAAAGAATTAATATTGAACCATGACCTGCCATCTCCTGCGACAATCCAGTCTGGCCAAAAAATTAAAAATAAAATAATATAAAAAAAGATTCATACCATTAATTAATAAATTTAAAAAATAAAAAGATCTATACAATTAATAGTATTACTATTTTCCCACCTTATATATATATATATATATATATATATATATATATATATATATATATATATATATTGGGTTGCATTCACATGCAAACCCCTTTAAAATACAAACTTGAGGACAATATGTAGCCATAGGATCTGCTTAGATGGATGGATAAGATGCAATGGGAGAAATTGAATACAGAATCCTTTTTACGTTAAATAAGGGTAGATTTGGGAATGAGTATACTACTTAAAAAAGGAATAAAAATTATTAATATATTAAGCAATATTTAAGAGGTTTAAATGTGGTAGGAGTTGAATGCATGAATAGCAACGCCTCCTCAAACAAAACAACACCGCAGATTTTTTTTTTTTTTACGTCGTGCAATCATCGGAGACACCGTGGAAAGAGACCCCATGGACGACATAAACCAAGGGAATTATGATGGCAACCCAGACTCAACGGACGATGCAAACGCAATTAATTACACTGTAATTACACCGTAATTATGAAAGATGTTCAATTTGTATGTGTTAAATTTGTTTTTGGGGGTGAAACGTAATGCATATCACACAAGGGTGGGTACTGGTAGCTGAGGTTTATGAAAATGGAGAGTAAAAAGCCGCATGATAGAGTATGAGGAGGGTGGTGGGAACATTGTAAACAACATGTGCCCACAGAGTTCATAGGGTGTGCATCCACGTTTATCTAAGCGTAGGAACACTAAATGACCGTATGAAATCAAAAACATTGCGATGGTACGTGGTCCTAGATTCGTCATGATACATACTAACATACTCTATTTAAATTTGGAAACCCTATGGAATTTTAAGTAAAATGACGCTGCATTCTCCACACTAGCGTGCCTCGTGCACACAACTATAGGTTGAAGTGCACACATATAAACCAAGATGCTGCATAATAGTTTTGTAGGAAATTTTGAGAAATCTTTTTATTTATACTGTCTGCAATATAAATGCTGATGCAAGAGGCTTATTGAGCACTAATGGTATCACAATACCACTGTTCATTTACAGGCGGAAACCATATCGGAGAAGGAACCACGGATTGCGACGTGGTCGTATTACTAGATGGAACGAAAAAGTGGTTCCCTATTTGCAAAGACGAAAGCACACCATATGCCAGGCAAGAATTTCAAACATTATAAGAAGGAATAGAATTCTAACGTGCATACGCAACCATTAGAAGTAGGAATTACAAAGAATAGAAGTAGGAAATTTTGTAGGAAGTGCGCTACCAGTGACCGACCAGGGCATGATAGCAGGAATTTTTGTGACAAAAAAGAACTATCCGAGTAATAGAACCGCAAGCTGGTTAGTAGAATGGTTGCTAAATTTAATTGAACTTGCATTCGATACAGAATAAACATACGAAATTTTTAAAATTATTGTGATTTTTATTTCGCTTTGTGTGCTCATGACTGACCAGCAACGTGCAAACGCATAGCTCAAAATTGGAATGAAACTAGTCACTTCTAATTATTTTGGGTATTACTATAACTAATTTCATTAATATTGTTAGTATTACTGTACTAATTATTATAACTAATCGTGGGCATCGGCGAACTGGTGTAGTAGATAATAAGTTAGGATCACACGCACATATACTAAGGTGCACAAATACAGGACTAATCCATATGAATATGAGTACAAAAATGTGATGTTATTTAACCAACCATGCAAACGTATACACAAAAAATGTGTCCATGACTAATCTATAGAATAATTACAATTGTACTACAATGAGGCACAGAGTTATTAAGTTTGCACAGACACAAAAACTAGAGTGCTCACATATTATCATCTGTGTGCACACACGCATACAGTATCGTGCACCCGCGCGCGTCAAACTGCTCCGACTATGAGTATGAATCCTGAAATGCATTTGGGTGCACCGCTCACATAGTCCAACACCAATATGCACAGTTAAATATGGACGAATGCACACATAGCAATAACAATACGCATGCGAGTACCAAACGAATTACGACCCACAACTAAATAAAGTCCTAAAATGGTGCAATAATTAATAAGTAGGGATCACACACTCATATACTAGGGTGCACATACGCAGGTCTAATTCGTATGAATATGACTACATAAAGTGGAAGGAATTTAGCAATTGTGTGCACACCAACAAAGGGACTAGAGTGCACACATACTAACCAGTTTGTGCACACATACTGAATTCACAAACCTCTTTCAACTGCAATCACACGTTAAACGCAAAGCACACCATGAACATTGTACAACAAAATACATCTGGATAAGAAATACACAAAATGCGTGCCTGAATGTGTTTCTTACGCCTGGTGTGCACCGAGAGGTGGCCCAGCAAAAAAACAAACCAAACAATGTGGGAGAAACTGACTACTATCAGCAAAAAATAGAAGCTAGATAAATATCCCCCGAGTTGACGCTAAAATGACTATAGTGTTCACAAAAATAAAAAAGAAAAGCTTTTGCAGAAGGCACGGTAGAACCTCCTCAACATCGAACTCCAGCAAAGCACCAAAACCAAGATCACAAATGTCAGCCTTTTGCATATTACTCAAATCCTTCAATGCGTTTACCACTATGACAGTTTGTGCCTTCATCTTCGCCCGAGGATACATAGCATCATCCTCCCCGGATAGTTCATAATTAGGGGAATCCCACAGAGGTTCTTGTTGCAATCTAGAAAGGAGCGCGCAAGGAGGCGACACAAAGTCACTATCATCATCAGAAACCCCAAAAGGGCCAACATCTGAATGGGCGGCCTTTGATTTTTTAGCTGCAACAACAACAACAAAAAAAAAACGAAAAATACAGCTAACCACTAGCAAAAATAACTCACAGAACGAGACAAACGCATTACAAAAAGATTAATGAATAAACACAATACCAATTATATATGTAAAACACACCAGAACTATCCCCATGCACACACCATTACACATTCTTCGACACTCCATTTTGCTGACAATTCATTTGTTATCATTATTGGTCCAGCCTACTAAACCTGTTGCTAGAAAACAAGCACCCCGGAAGGGACACATGGGGCACATTAGGCGGATATGCAAAAAACTTTGTCAGTTGGGTAACACTGATAGTCGCATTTGGGTAAGGTGTGCTACATTTCTTAAAATGCATTTTTAATACCCATTTATAAATTTTTGGATGAACTTTTTAGAGTTTCGGAGCATAAAATAGTTTCAACACCCCTGGTGTAACAATAAATTCTTAAAGGAGATTTTGAAGATGTAGTGATGGGGTTGAACTGGTGAAGAAAAAGAAAAAGACGGAGAGAGAACAGAGGATTAAGAAGGAGAGGAAGACAGAATGGATGGAACAGAAAGAAGCAGTAGTTGTGGTCTTCAAAGCCATTGAAATCTCTCATTCAGTTCAGGAAGTGTATCTATGAATAGATAAAGGCACAAAAGTTAGCTGGGAAATACAACCAGCACAAAATGGGGTTGGGGGTTGGCTAATATGCACCACCAATTTTTACTGAACTCCAGAATTCTGCCATGACATAATTAAGAACAGATAAAAGGTGGGGGGAAAACAAAGAAGAAACTTTAGACAAAATGATGGTAGAACAAATTTCAAAATGTTAACAATGTAGTTAACAACACCTAAAATTCAGTCTAGTTAGCAAATCTTCAGCAGATATAATGATATATAAATGAAAAATTAAGATGATGAAGCAATATATGTTACACTGTATTGCCTCTGTACCTGTCAAGCATAACTAAATGTCTACATGAAATGAATCATACAAAAGAAGCCATTCTATTGTGATGCAAAACTAAAGAAAGAATTCAAAATTGAGATCCTTTGAATCAGAAGTATTACCAGTGAGACTTCTAAAGTACTGATAAAACAATAGACTAAACACTTAATTTCGAGCATTTTGTTTACAGACATACATAGAAAACAACTATTAGGGCAGTGTTTTGACGTAAACGAATTCGGGTTTTGCCACGTGCACACAACAATAATATCGCAAGCACATATTTTTAAAAACACCATACGCTGGCAAAAAACAAATGGTACACGGTCTCCATCCTTCCTCATATCGAAACACTATCCAATTTAGCACTATCATCCAAAAACTAATGCAATGTAGAAACCAACAAATGGTAAGAACAAACTAAAACAGACACATTTCTGAAGGAAAAAAAAATTAAACGAGAACTAATATATATATATATATATATATATATATATATATATATATATATATATATATATATATATATACACGCACACACACAAAATTGAACGAAAAACGAAATGAATATATTCATATTTCACTGAAAATATAATCAGCAATTATATTAATTATTTATTAAGGAAAAGGAAATGAATATATTAATATTTCACTTGAAATATAATCTGGAATTATATTTTTAAAAAAATTATATTACTTATTAATTATATAGAAATGAATATTAATTTTTTATGAATGAAAAGAGAAATGAATATTACACATAAAAATCTGTTATTAATATTTTATTACTAATTGGCACAGAAATCAGACCAAATGAAAAAAGAAATTAATATTAAAAACTAACTCGAATTAAAAAAAAAAAAAAAAAAAAAAAAAAGAATCTGTGCTTAATAAGTAAATAACTTATTGGTTAGACCGAAAATTAGGTTAAACGAAAAAGGAAATGATTATTAAGCACGTGTCAGAATGTTTTTATGATTGAAAATGAATATTACAAATGTACCAGGTTGTTTTTATGACTAGAAATGAATATTAATCCTTTTTATGAAGAAATAGGAATGGAAATAAATATTAATTCTTTTTATGAAGGAAAAGGGAAATGAATATATTCATATTTCACTAGAAATATAATCGGCAATTATATTTTTCTAAAAGAAAAAGGGTATGAATATAGTAATATTTATTTAGAAAGATAATCGTCAATGTAGAAACCAATATTATCCAGTGAGTAAGGACCAGGGAGCTTGCTGCATTAAATGCTCCATTAATGTGGTTTGTACCATGTATCCGTTGAGGGCATGGATAGCCTTAGGGTTTTGTCCTTTAGCTTCAGAAGGATGGTACAACTTCATTTAAAGCTCCTTGGTATGCGTGTCCCACATGTTGAGGTCCTTTTGTTCCTAGGATGGTTAGTCAACTCAGACAGTAGTGACATTCTTCTTGTTATTGAAGAGAATGAATGTCTTGATGAATCGTCATAATGATAACTGTCTCTACGAGGTGGTTGATAACCTTTGATGATCTTTCGTTGTTGACGCTTCAGTCTTCGTGCTTTGTGTCTCTTTTCGTCTTGATAGCGCTAACAAAAGAACATAACTCGTTTTCGTGTGTTTGTCTAGCTTAACACGAATTACAGTGCGAGTTATGACAACTTTCGTCTAGAACGAAAGCAGCGATTAAAAATAACGAAGGTTAAGGGTCTACATTCTAGATTACATTGGTATCATCAAAATCCTAATACAAGTGTTCCTAACAATTTCCCCCTTTTTGATGATGCCAAAACCTATACTCTTCTCATAAGGCTGATAAACGTCCTATAAAGGATTCTTTATTTCAAAACAGCCATTACTGAGAGTTTACAAGTTATTTCTAGATAAATACAAATAACAAACAAGACACTGACAAGCAACTTAGACAAGTAACACGAGATGTGTAACAACGAAAGGTTCATATATTGATAGTGAAACTTACAAAAGGTTTAAGGAGGGCAGAAAGTAAACATCTTACATCTCTAAAAGTTTCGTCTTCTGCTGCTTGGACTCCTTGTATTCACGAATGTCTCTTTCTCTTTGCTCCTTGAGCATTCTGTCGGTGTCAATTTCTTCATTGATTCGTTCTATGAAAACCTTGATTTGATTCTCCCTAACCAGATCTTCGTATTTTCCCTTTATGTTGAGGCTTATGTAATTATTGTAAGCTTCAAGAATGTTTTCTCCCTCAACAATTCCTAACTTCCACCACGAGATGAGCTCGAAAGAGTTCATCCCTTCTGTATAACTTTTTCCAGATTCGGCATGTACTTTGAAAGCTGCATTGTAAATAACTCCATGCTCAGAGTTTCTGGTTACTTTCGTGTGATCTTTAATCAGCTCTTTTACCCGCTCTCTTTCCTGAAGTTCTTGTTCTCTTTTACGAGTTTCTTCTTCATGTTTCTCCCACAGCTCTCTGTTCTTCCTTTTGATCCTTTCATTTTGAGAGCTTATGTGGTATTGTCTTGTGTGATTGTCCTTTGTCTTCATCCAGACAGGAACATTGCATCCCTCAAAACGTTTCCCATTCCCTTCTTCATATGGTTTAAAATCCACAAAATTTCCCACGTCATCCATTGTAACTTTTCTATCTTTCATAAGCCTTTGTCTGAGGTTCGTCCTTTGTCTCTTAGACAGGCCACTGAAAATGTATTTGGATTCAGAGCCGAGAGATTGGCGAGGCTTGATAGAGTGATGTTGGGATTGTGACAGTTGATGACCACAAGATGAGTGATGTCTTGATTGAGAATATTGGTGATCACGAGACTTGGAAGGTGGAGGCAGAGGGTTCGTGCTTCTCTTTTTAGAATCTCTTTGTGTATGAGATGGGGAGCGATTTCTCGTATCATCCCTAAGATGATCATCATACTTATCATCAGGGTTCCTCTTTCCCCCCTTTTTGGCATCATCAGCACAAGCAGTAGGAGGAGAAGACAACTTGTTAACTGCAATCAAAGTATCTTGCACATATCCGAGAATTTGGAACAAGAACTGGCCCATTTGATATGCGTTGTCATGTGCAGTTTCCATCTTCGTACAGGCTAAGTCAACACGCTCCTTGAGACTGTAATGTGAGTGCTTGAGTTCGTGATGTTGCCTCGCTACTTTGTTGACAGAGGTATGGAGTTCATGAAGTTCTTTTGCCAAAAGATCATTAGGGTGTTGTTCGGGTGGAGCTTGCGGTGGTGGTTGAGCTTGAGCTTGAGGTGGAGGATGAGACTGAGCTTGAGCAGCCATCAGTTGGTCCACCTTTTTAGATAAATCATCCATGGTTTGGGTGTCCCTTTGCCGAAGAGATAAATATTCCCGATGAATAAGTTCGGCTGTGTGAACAGTGTCCCTCATGAGGTTCATGACATGATGTGGGAACAACGGTGGAGATTCATCTTCAATATTTGTGGGAGAGGTATCCATTTATTCTGTTTGAAGTGGTGCATCTGTTTTGCCACCACTGGCTGAGCTTATCAGGATAGGTGAGGCATCCAGTTTGTCCTCACGAAGGGTTGCATCTTCTCTCTTGATGGGAGTTTCATCCATAGGTTGAACATGGGGGACGATGGCACGAGACAAGTCTTCAAGTTGAGCATTGGAAACTTCGTCAGCCTAGAGTGATGCTTCCCTTTTGTCATCACTTCGGGAGGATGAGTTGCGTGATGAGGATCTTTCGGGTACTGCTGCACCATAGTCCGGGCCAATCAAGAGAGGGGAGTCACTGTCATATTTTGGGTCACCCCCATTGTGATTATCATCATCATCAGCATCGTCGTCATCATCATCATTTTCATCATCCGCATCAGCATCATCAGTATCTTCGTCTTCTTCATCTTCTTTTTCTTCCTCCTTGTTTTCATCAGATTCGTCATTGATTTCTCTGCCATTGTCGTCCTTTGATCCACTGACATCGCAATTTTGATCATTCTGGTGCGATTTTTCTAAGTCAGTCTTGATTTTAGATAAGAGCATTGCATATCGAAGTTCCTTCATTTCTTCAATGAAGGTTGGATCCAAAGGAGGTTTGTTAAGTTCTATGCAGATGGGTGCCTTATCTTTCCCGAGAATGCAATTGGTCACTTTATAAGAATACACTCGTCGAATTGTCTCAAGACGCAGCGCTTCATATACATCTTTCGTGCCGACTCACTCTAAGGCAAATTTCTCTTCTTCCTTCATTGCTTCAGTTGTGTCATGCAGAGTATCTAATGGAGATGTGCACCATTTCTGCCATTGCATGACTCTGTTGTAGTCAATCTCCATAGCTTCTCAAAGTAGTTGATCTTTTGATGGAGGAATAGGCACAGCTTCTGGTAGTGTCACAACAGCTTTTGGACCAACAGCCTTTTCAGAGATCACCTTATCGTCCTCAACTACCGATTCAGGTTCTTGTGTTAAAATATTAGGTACCTGCTCTGCAAGGGTAGGTTCTTGTGGGAGGGAACTTTCGGTAGGAAGAACGGCAGCAACATTCGTGTTTTCAATCACTTCTCTCGTCTCTTCTGGTAAACCAGGTTCTTGTGGGAGACTTAAGTGATTGACCTCCGTTTCCATAACAGCAGGTTCTTGTGTCAAACATGGAGACATTCGCTCTGCTGGAATGGGTTTTTGTGGTTGGAGGCTTTTCGGAGGATGTGCTTCCGAGGAAGATCTGTGCTTTCGTTTCTTGGAAGATTTTGACTTTTCTTCCCCCTTTAATGATGCGTCTTTCACCATTGCTTTCTTCTTTGAGGATGCTTCTTTCGTCTTTGCTTCATCTTCCTTATGTGATGGAGCTTCTTTCGTCTTATCTTCCCTCTGGGAAGGTACTTCTTTCGTTTTATCTTCCCTTTGAGAAGATACTTCCTTCGTTTTATCTTCCCCTTGAGAAGATACTTCCTTCGTCTTGTCTTCCCCCTGGGAATGTGCTTCTTTCGGCTGTGTATCTGCTTTCGAGGAAATTAAAGAAGTGAACCAGATCTTTCTTTAACCGGAGATCGAAGTCGCCCCTTTTGTCCGAGATTGGAGAGGACAAGATTATCATCGTCGTCAGAAGAATCTTCCACAATGACTGGATCCATTGATGGAATGGGTGGAGTCTGAGTTACATTCTCGTCTGGAATTGCTAATGGTGCAGAAGGCGGTACCTCGATAGCGACTTCTTTTATCGCAACAAGAGACAAACTTTTCTCCTTCTTCTGTCGTTTGGGCTTCGGTTGGTCGTCCTCTGAATCCTTCGTCTTTTTGGATTTTCGTTTAGATTTGACTAACTCCAAAGGAATTCCCAATTCCAGAGCTTTTTGCTTGTCAAAGCCCGTGGACTTGTGCTGCATGTGACATGCCTTTGGTCCAGGCCTAATTCCTGGTCTCATAGGAATTTTCTTTGTGGTAAGAAGGTGACTTACCAAAAATCCATAGCCCATTTTCTTCGCAATATCACCGGGGCATGATCTATTGAATGTGATGACATGAAGAAGGTTATTTGAGATTATCTTTGACCAGTCCACCTTGTGTTCATTGAGAAATGCATGCAGCATTTTGAGCTTCTCCTTTGTTACATCGTCTGTACCCGATGTCTTGTGTTCTACAACCTTGTTGAAAATGTCCACAGTGAATTCGTAATCCAATCGAAACCACTTTTTCTTTAAGGGCCATGTGATTGCACTGGGACTGGACCCTGCTTGTTCTTGATAGAGCCATAGAATTCATTCTGGTCATAATGATAGAATGCAAGATTGGGCTTGTACGACTCGTCTCTCTGAAGAAATTCATAAGCAGCTCTAATATCTTCCGACGTGATTGTTACCTCGTGGTTGTTGACTCTAGAGGATATAGTGAGTGCATCCGAGGAAACAGTAGCATTCATATAGAACTGTGCAACATCCGTGGGAAACCAAAAAGTGTACAAATGTACAGCAAACTTGTACAAACCGGTTTCCTTGAGCAAAGTGATGATCTTTTCTCCAAAATCTCGATCAAGGACATATTCCAGGAATCCATGCGCATCCCACATGCTTCCACCGGCGATGAAAGGAGTCCGGGATTCAATAAAGGTGATATCATCTGTGGGAAAGGTAGGTATCTCCAGTGTGGATGGTACTTCTGGTTCAGCATCGGAGGGAGTAGCTTTGGATGACTTCGCCATTTGAGGTGTTTTTGAGATAATACAAGTGAGAAGGCAGATGTGAGATACAGGGTGAATGAAAGGGATGAAGTATGACAAGAAGATGGTTTATGTAGAGTTTTCTTGGGTCTCGGGTATACAAATAACGGGTGACCCATTTGTGTGATGGGTGATTTGAATTTTGAAATATAACCGGTTCCAATTCTTCAAAATATGTAACTGATCTGGTTATAGAGATATGATAAGATCATGCTCAGATCAGTTTTGATCATTCCTCATTAAATGAGGAGAGAGAAAACCACTCGAGTGCCTATGTATGCATTAAATGCGCGTCAGTTCAACTGACAGAGATCATGGGGTAGTGGACCACCTTTCTCGGCCACACGATGTCCATTATGAAAAAGTTTTAACGGTTCAGATGATCTTTATGATTTGTATCTTCTTGAGTACGTTTGAAAACCGAAACATAACAAGCTTTACTTATCACAACGAAAGGTCCATGAGACAAATAAAGTCTCGTGAACCTATATGGAACATATAACGAGAATACATGACACAACCCGAGAGATGTTTATTACACGAGATATAGATATTAGACACTGTGACTACATCTCTAGTGCACGAGTTCTCACTCCTTGGCATCCTTCTGCTTTCGAGCATTCTCAATTCAGTCTTTCTTGAGAACTTCAAAAGCAAACACTTCATTCACAATAGTCTCGTGGTTTGTTCCCATAGCGTCTCTTGAAAGACCTCTCTTTTCGATATCATCTAATTCAGCATTAACTCGAGCTTCAGCAGCAGCATGAATGGCCATGAATTTTTCATCAGTTTTGAGTTGTGGTGCAAGCTTCACAAATGAAAGAAAATGAGAGATGCTCGAGGCCTTGGTGGATCCATCATTTGAGGATGATCCTTCCAGTAGTGAATTGTTGAGTTCATGACGAGAGTCGTTCTTAGATCGAACTTTCTTAGACAAACTCCCCGTTGTGAGACACATCTCTTTCCCTTTGTCCATGATGATATTAATTAAGAAGAGTGAAGCCATGTTTCCCAAGATAAGCCTTTATATAGATGATAATTTCATCAAAAGGTGTGACCCCGAATGACTGGTCACTGAGATAATCAGCACGCTTAAGAGAATATATTCATTTCCAAGAAAGGCAAGATTGGTCAGAGATACTCTGGTGTAAGTGCAAACGAAACAACTAAAGTTTCGTTCAACACATATGCAAGCCTGAATTAAGACATAAAGACCGAGATTATATTATTGATCCAAACGAGAGGTTGATACATAAAAGGAAATACATAATCAAAGGATCAATTTTTCTTCCTCCCTTCTTCCTCATGCTCACAAGGTTCAGCTTTCGGCTTCTTAAGTTCTACCCGCATCCTCTTGTACCATTTCCCAGTACGCAGAAAATTAGAGTCAGAAGACGAAGCAGGTTCTTCTTCATCCTCATATTTGGGCTTCTCTTTTAGATAATTAACGTAGTCCTTGTCATAGTACTTGTTGGGCAGATCAGTGGGGGTTTTCTCTTGTTGAGGGGCTTCTTCTTCCGCAGGAGCTTCTTCAGGTTCCTCAACAATGTAGGCAGCCATTTCATCATACAGAGGTGATGATTCGGTGTCTGAGGAGACCTCTAATGGTGCTTGATGACTGTTACCAGGGTATAGGTCTCCCTGCTCTTCCCTAATTTTTCTGGCGAGTTCTCTTTGTTTTTGAGAATCTCCTCTAGTGAAAGGCTTTTTAGGATACATTTTGGAGATAGAGATGGTAGAGAAGAGTGAAATATATCCGCCTTTTATAGATGTGATGAGAAGAGATACTTGATGCAAAACTGCCCGCAGCATTCAATGCTGTAATTAATAGGCATATATTTCTTCAACTGACCATTAATCTCGTAGAAGACTTTGAATAGATATTTTCAAGAATATCATAATTCCAAGATCAGTGAGTTGATTCCAAGGCGTACAAATATCAGACAGTCAGAGTTTCATGCCAGAAAATGTTCATTAATTATTTCATGAAACATAGATGGACAGAAAGGCATTATTGAACATGAAAGATAATTATTGATCATATAACAAAGAAATTTTCATTTCTTCGCCTTTCCTTTCCTTGTCTTGCTAGTTTCTCCCTTGGACTCCTTAGGAGTTTTCTTTGTTGTAGGAGCATTTGGACGGGATGGTCCATCGGAGAGGTGCATTTCCTTATCAGATTCTACTTCAATGTATCCTACAAGCTCAGTCTTGCAGTCATAGGTTCGATAGAACTCCCGAAGGTCCTTGTCCATAGTGGGGTTATTCCAAGTGTCCAGAGATAGAAAACCCTTTCTAACAATTAGAGGGGGTTCCTCATTATGATCAAATGATCTGGCATCTTTATCAGCACTCATTTTGATGAGTTCATCATAGTCTTCACTTTCTGAGTCAGATGAGATATCCAAAGGATCATGTGGATTGTTGCCGAGATAATGATCGCCTTGTTCGTCTCCTTCAAGACGAGCTCTGGTTCTCCTTGATGCTTTCCTAGTGATTGAAGCTTTAGGAGCCATTGTTGAGAAGCGAGAGATGCATTAAAGTGGAACCAATGGCCTCCTTTTATAACAAAATAAGACAATACTTGCCCATTCATTTCATCCAAAGGGTAACCATTAGGAGAGTCTATGGTTTCTGTGGAACCAATTCGCATCATCTTCTGTGATTTTAGATTAGATCCATGCATTCATTGTTATGTTTGAAACTTTTAAGAAATAAAGCATGTGAAATAATTCCATCTTTGACCCGAAAGGAATATTATGACAGCATAGAAACATGGTCAAGAGAGTAATTAGTAATGGTAATAAAGATAGAGAATTTCATTAAATGAAATCAGGTAGAAGTGCCTCAAGCCATACAGATAAAACAAACAACATTCAAAGAAAGCGATAAGGCACGTGAAGTTCCAGACGGGTCAACTCATCAGTCACATCATGTAAGTTTGCCTTGTTTGCATATTCGTCCAGTTCCTCTAGAGTGAGGGTGGGCATAGTTGAGTTAGTTGGTGACTGAGAGTGAACTAGAGTAAAATCTTCATAAGATTTCTCATTCCTTTGTGAAGCTTCAGGACTGGGATACCAATGAAGAGTGGGTGGATGGGATGAGTGCTGGTTTGCACTTTTCAAAACCATTTTCCTTTCGTTTGCCAAACGTTTTGCTTGTTCCAGACAAATAGCTTTCTTGGCCTGAGATTCGTTGACAGTATTGTCCAGCATTTCTCTTTCTTTCTGGGTAGCCGAGTTTGGCATGGAGAATGTTACGTGGACCCTATCACCATCTTCCACTAGTTTCGTGATTGTAGCACTTGTGAATTTGCTTGCTTCCCGAAGGTGGTGATCACGACGAATAGCTCGTTTCTCGGCTTCGTCCATCTTTCCTTTGCCCTTATTCATACCTGCAAGATTTGCTCACTAAAAGACTGAGTGTGTGAGTAGAGTTCTTGTAAGAAAGTTCTAATTTATAGGTGTTGAGGTTGCGTGCAGATCTGTTTAAAATATTGTAGATGACAATACTAGGTTTCGTGTTAAAGACGTAATCATAAGATTCGTGATAGCCTTTTTATATTCAATCGAGAAATTAATTCAATCCATGGAAATACAAAATTTATTCATGATAGATAGAACCACAGCTTATCATTGTGACCCAAAATGATTTTTAGGTCTTTTTCTTCTTGCTGCTAGCTGTGGACTTGAGTGGAGAGGGCATTTTTGGATGAGTGCTTGATGGCGAATAATCAAAACTGTCACTCCTTTCCAGCACGCTATCCTCCTTTGCATATCCTATGGTGTTGCCGACTGAATGAAATGATTCACGTGATTCATGCTCCGTTTGTTCACGAAGAAGGCTTTGTATATGTTGTGAACTTGCTAGAAATTTGTTTAGTGCCCCTTCATTTTCTAGAGGATCATGGAAGATTTCAGTCTCTTCTTTTCTCTTTTCTGTGATTGTCATTTTTGCTTCACTTCATGTGCTCATTCCTGCACAATTAAAAAACAAAATCTAGATTTCTACTCAAAAGGTGGATTAGTGTGGATTTGGTGACAATATGTTCTCCCTTTTTATAGAGATCTTGTGTGTAGAAATGATCCAAATCTTTATGATGAGTGTATCGAGAAGATTCTATGAGAATATTGTGGGAATCTTTGCAGATTTGATTCCCAAAGTTAATGCCATCTCAATCATCCCAATTTCATGTCTCAGAGTAGAGAATCTTGCTTCACTTAAGGGTTTTGTGAGAATATCCGCAAGCTGGTCATCAATGTTGACATATTCAAGAGATATATCTTTTCTCTCAACGTGATCACGAATGAAATGATATTTAATGTCAATATGTTTAGTTCGTGAATGTAGAACAGGATTGTGCGTGATGTCAATTGCACTAGTGTTATCACATTTGATGCTCACTGATGAGTCATCTAGAGAATTTGGGCACAGCAACTTCCAGCTGCTATATATTCGGCTTCAGCCGTGCTAGTAGCAATGGAGTGTTTCTTTTTACTAAACCAAGACACAAGTCTTCCCCCTAGGAACTGGCAGGTTCCTGAGGTACTTTTCCGATCAATTCGGCATCCAGCAAGATCGACATCCGAATAACCAACAAGATCGAAAGATCCTTCTTTTGGGTACCAAATTCCAACGCTTTGTGTCCCTTTAAGGTATCTCAAAATCTTTTTGGTTGCACTTAAGTGACTTTCTTTTGGTTTAGCTTGAAATCTAGCGCATACCCCAACAGCAAACGAAATGTCAGGTCTGCTTGCTGTTAGGTATATGAGTGATCCGATAATTCCACGAAAATTCTTTTGATCCACATCGTTTCCTTCATTATCAATATCCATTCTAAGAGATGTGCTCATAGGGATCTTGACGGATATTTTCTCGTCAATGCCAAACTTTCGGATTAGATCCTTGGTGTATATGGCTTGACTAATGAAAATTCCATCTGAGCATTGCTTTACTTGCAATCCAGAAAGTAGTTTAGTTCTCCCATCATGCTCATTTCAAATTTGCCTTGCATGAGATTTGAGAACCTTTCACATAGGGTAGGATTCGTGCTCCCGAAAATGATGTCATCAACATAGATTTGCACTAGGAGAATATGATCATCATTTTACGAAAGAGCGTCTTATCTACGGCTCCTTTCGTGAAACCACAGTTGATAAGAAAATGAGAGAGTGTATCATACCAAGCTCGTGGAGCTTGTTTTAATCCATATAGAGCCTTTTTGAGATGGTAGACTTTTTCTTGTCCACAATCAACTGCAAAACCAGGCAGTTGCTCAACATACACTTCTTCTTCAAGAAGTCCATTTAAGGATGCACTTTTGTCGTCCATTTGATAAACTTTGAAGTCTTTGTAAGCTGCATATGCTAGAAATATTCGTATAGCTTCAAGTCTTGCTACGGGGGCGAAGGTTTCATCAAAATCGATTTCTTCTTCTTGACAGTATCCATTAGCAACAAGACGAGCTTTGTTCCTAACAATGAGTCCATCTTCACTCATTTTGTTTCTAAAGACCCATTTGGTTCCAATGACATTTTGATGTGTTGGTCTCAAACAAGTTCCCATACATCATTTCGTTCAAATTGATGAAGCTCCTCTTGCATGACTATCACCCAATCAGGATCACTTAACGCTTCTTTTATGGATTTTGGTTCCATTTGTGATAGGAAACAAGCCATCATGTTTTCGTGCAGAGAGGCTCTTGTTCTTACTCCTTCTTGAATGTTTCCAATTACTTGATCCGGAGGATGATCTCTTAACCATCTAAGATCGGTACTAAAATAATAGTCGTGGATGAAAATTGGTAGGAATTAAACATATGGACTAAAACTGTCATTTTGCTAATAATCGTGGAACAAAAATTGGTATTTGCTATTATTTATATTACTATACAATTATTATTATTACTATTTTTTAAAATTAGGTAATTAATTGAATAAATTAAAGTAAAATTAAGGAATTATTATTTTGTTAATTAAGAAATAAGCTAATAATGATCAGATTAGTACACTAATAATTATTATTTTAATTATGCTAATAATTATTCATATTATTATACACTAGTATCTGCTCCCGTGCGATGCACGGAATTGATTTATTAAAATATTTTAAGAATATTTGGATTGATATATAATTATATAAATTATTATATCGAATATTATATAATGCAATTGATGAATTGAGTTTGATCGATTGTATTTTCTAATGTTATCATTGCTTGAATTCGATCAAATATTTGCCCAAAATTAATAGTCAATGTGTAGATGTACGCATGCTGAAACTTTAGATATTTTAAATATCAGTATTCAGTGAATTATATATGGGGATCATATTTAATTTTGAGTAAATTATTAATATTCATTTCCTTTTCCAATTGGTCTAATTTGTTTTCCATCTTTAAGCAAAATCTTCCTTACACATTCTATACATAATTTTACATATTTATATATGCATATTGTAATGAGGTACCATAATTTTGAATAAAGATGTGCTACCAAATCAGTCATAATTAATTTCTTTTGAATCATTCATATGTATTGCAAGAACATTTCCATCTTTAGTTACACAATTTTCCTTATAAATTGTGGAAACAAAACGATTCTATTCAATTTTCCATTTGCAAATATATATCATTACACAACTATATTTCCAGTAGCATATATATACATATTTTTTAAATATTTCTAGTAACTTTACATTTTATAAAATATATAACCGATATTAATATTTTTTCCATCTCAGCTAAACCTTATTTTTTTTTACATACTCAGCTAAATCTTATAATTACACAATCCACATATTCTTAGTATAAAATAACATTTGGTGTAAAAATTATTAATTTCCATATCGAATAATATTCTTTCCATCTCAGCTAAACCTTATATTTCCATCTTGAATTGCAAAACATTTTCCATCTTTAATTACAAAATTTTCATTATAAATTGTGGATACTAAATGATTCTATTCCATTTTCAATTTTTAAATATATATCTTTACATAACTATATTTCAGTAACATATATATACATGTTTTTTTTTTGTTTTTTTTTTTATATTTCCAGTAACTTTATATTTTATAATATATATAACCTAGATTATCATTCTTTCTATATACTGAGTCAGTTTGGAAGTATTTTTCATTTTCAATCGATTTGGTTCTTGAGAGCTTTGATTTGGATTAACAGATGGTTCAATGCCAACTGGATTTTTCTCAGATGGTTCATCGAACTTGACATGTATGGATTCCTCGATAATCATTGTTCGTTTGTTTAAGACTCTAAATACCTTACTTACTGAGGAATAACCCATGAACAATCCTTCGTCCGCTCTTTCGTCGAAAGCTTTCAGATGATTCTTCCCATTGTTGTGAATAAAGCACCTGCAACCAAAGATATGAAAATAACCTATGCTAGGTACTTTACCTTTCCATAGTTCGTATGGATTTTTGTTGTTGGATTTGTTGATCAGGGATCGGTTTTGTGTATAGCATGCTGTGTTTATGGCTTCGGCCCAAAACCGCTTTGGTAAGCCTGAGTGAGCAATCATTGTTCGTGCAGCTTCTTTCAGGGTTCTGTTTCTTCTTTCGGCTACTCCGTTTTGTTGAGGAGTTCGTGCTGCCGATAGTTGATGAAAAATTCCATTTTGTGCACAAAAATCTTTTATGACTTTGTTAACGAATTTAGTTCCTTGGTCTGATCTTATTCGAATGATCTTGACCTCCTTTTCTATCTGAAGTTGTCTCAAAAGATTTGGGACGATTTCTGTTTCATTCTTTTTCTTCAAGAAGAGTACCCAAGTATATCTCGTATGATCATCTACTATGACGAGAGTATAATTTCTCCCACTCAGACTTGCTGGATCAATTGGTCCGAAAAGATCCATATGTAGGAGACTTAAAGAACGAGAGTTTGTATCCACATCCTTGGATTTGAAAGATGATTTGATTTGTTTTCCCTTTTGACATGCTTCACAGATCTTGTCTTTCATGTAGGATGCTTTAGGTAAACCTTTCACGAGATCTTTCTTGATTAGCTTGTTGATTGTTTTTATATTCAGATGACTCAGTTTGTTGTGCCATTCTTGACTTAAATCTGCATTACTCTTAGCCACAAAACAGACGTTGACGTTAGAAGAATTCCAAGAGATTACGTACATATTTTTCTTTCATTGGCCGGTTAATGCGATTTGGCCATCTCTCGTGTTGACTATGTTGCATTTGTCCTTGGAGAATTCGACTTTGTAGCCTTTGTCACAGAATTGACTTGTGCTCAGAAGATTGAATTTTAGTCCTTTAACGTATGATACATCTTGGATGGTTATTCCCTTTTTGATGATGTCTCCTATTCCACGAGTTTTACCACTAGTTTCACCTCCAAAGATGACTTTAGGTCCATCGACTTCTTTGAAATTGCTCAACATTGTTTTGTCACCAGTCATATGTCTTGAGTAGCCACTATCGACATACCATATGACTTGCTTGTCCTGCAAGAAAGATTATATGTTTTTATGTACCCCTTGAGTTTCGGGTCCTTGGGGGTTAGATGTCAACTTTGGAATCCACATGAACCTAGAGTTTCCTCGACTCATCCTTGGTCCTCTATATCCATTAGATGTACGGTAATCATAATGGATCTTGGCAAATGTTTTAGCATTATATCTCTCGTGAAAATATTCTTCAGGAGGATTTTCATAATACTTGGAATAATTAGTTTGTTTACGCAGATGAACTTTTTCAAATTCAGCTCTTGATAGAGGTTCTGGGTAATCAAACCAATCTTCCTCTGATGGCCCAGTCCATCCATTGCCATAACCAGATCTTTTGAAGGATCTTTCGTTTTGTCTGATTCGTCCATTTCTCGGGGTTCCTTGGTCAGGATTCTTTTTTGTTGGTTTTGGACGATACTGCCTCTGGTTAACATTCGGCCTACTCCTTGATTGAATATTCCTGTAAGGCTGACCCTTTTTATGGTTTAGATTTTGTCTATTGCCATTTGGTCCATTCCTTTTAACATATCTTTGTCTAGGATTGCCTTTGAGGGATCTTTCATTTCCAGGATCCACAATTCGTTGTACAGCTTTGCCTTTCGGTTGGCTTGTTGATTGTGGTATGGCGACATTGTTAACTTTCGTCAGAGGCTCAGACACCTGGGTGGGGCCTTGAACAAATGCTGATTGAAAACTTTCGTGAGAATAAGCATTGGTGGATTTGTTCAAGCTGATTTGTGAAGAGGAGCTGGGGTCAAAACCAATTCCCGTTCTTTCCCCGGGCAGTCTAGATTCATTCACCATTCGGTCCATTAAGTTGGACGAATTGTTGAATTTATTCAAGACTTCACGTAATTGTTGCTCTCTCTTTTCTCTTACTGTACACTGCTCTTTCAGAGCGAGAACATTTTCCTCAAGTTGCTTCTTAGCAATGGCTAGCATTATGTTCTCAACTCGAACTTTCCTTAGCGCATTGTAGCTAATCATAAGCCGAGAGTTCTCCTCCTTTAGTTTAGAGTATGTGTTTTTTATTATCTTGAACTTCCTCATCATTTCGGTAACTGATTCATTGGAAGTTTGACTCGTCATAGAACTGGACTCTACTGAATAACAGGAGGATGATTGAGAATTTACCTCATCCTCATCGGCCATAAGGCATAGTTCTTCTGACTCTTGGCTAAACAGACATAGCAGCCCTTTTTCTTCTTCGGAACTTTCGTCCTCCGAACTTGAGCTTGAGGAACTGCTTTCGGCTTCAATCGTGTCAGATTGTTCGTTAGCTACCATGACTTTTCTTCTTCTTTCGTTTCTGGAGTTCGATGATTCTGGCTTATCATTTCTTTTGTAGCTTTCTCCATCTTCTTTGGATGAGCTTTTGGTAGCATTGTTGTCTTGGTACTTGCTCACAATTGGATTGGGACAGTTTGCCTTGAAGTGTCCTGGCTTCCGACAGTTGTAGCACAACATTTGCGAGTCTGAAGTTTCTGGCTTTGAGGTTTGAGGTGAACTCTCGTGTTGCTTTCGTCAGATAAAAATTCACAAGAGTTAGATTTTGACCTGTTAGATGTTGATGCTTGCTGGTTGGCCACGAGAGCTATGTTTCTTGCTTCGGGTTCTTCAGCATTTTTCGGTTCATGCTCAAATTCGTAAGCCTTAAGATCACTAAAGATCTTGACTGTGCTTGTAGTCTTCATGTCTCGGTTATCTCTCATTGCAATGACTTTCATTTCCCAAGACTTCGGCATACCACGAAGAATCTTCAGGTTCTTTTCTTTCTCAGTCAATTCCTTCCCGAGATCTGACAGATCACCCATGAGTCTGGTGAACCTCAGTTCCATGTCCGTGACAGCTTCATTTGGCAACATCTTGAAATCCTCGAACTTCTTCATGGCCACTGTCAGTTTGTTGTCCTTCTCCTGTTCATCTCCTTCACCCAAGTTCATCAGAACATTCCAGATCTCCATGGCATTTTTGCATTTTCGGACTCTGGGGAACAAGGAATCGTCGAGAGAGTTGTAGAGAATGTTTCATGCTACATTATCCAAGTTCGCCCTTGTTCTTTCCTCCGAGGTGAGTTGATCCTTTGGTTTCGGTATCATCTGCGCAGCACCTGCTCCTTGAGCTGCAGCTTGTGTGTTTGCCATCATGACTGTGATTGGTCCTGTGGTTATTACATCCCACATTTCGTCATGTATTGAAGAGAGAAGAGCCTGCATTCTGACTTTCCAGTCATCAAACTTTGAGAGGCTAAAAGCAAGCTGCTTAGAGCAGTTAGCATGATCCTTTTCCATTTTTAAACAAAAATGTGAAAAGCTGAAAATATGCAGATTTTCAGAAACTTTTGATAAGGGATCTACTAGGCAGTAAATGCAAAGCCTTTACCGATCAAGGTATTGGCTCTGATACCACTTATTGGTCCCGGTAGGGTTATAACGAGAGTCTAGAGGGGGGGGGGGTGAATAAACTCTTTTCAGATTTTTCCAAATAACAACCTTTCGGTGTTACATCGCAGCGGAAATATTAGGTTTGTATTAATTGCTTTGCACATTTTGATGTTGTGATGAAACTTTCGGTTTGGGCCCGAATGATGATATGATGCAGAAAGTAAATTGCGAAAATAAAGAGATAAAGAGACGAGAGTTTTTATATTGGTTCAGCCAAATTTGCCTACTTCCACTCTTCTTCCACAACTTATGGAAGGTTTGCACTATCACTCGTTAGTACAAATACACGAAAGCTTCCTTGATCACTAAGCCGGACAGCTTCCTGTAGGTTTTTCAACTCCGCGAGTTTACTCCGCCTCTATCAACGTCTTCTTCAGAGTTGAGGTTGGTAGAAAATGATTTCTGATTTCTCCAACGTGGTGAAGTCTTGACTGAATGAAGGATGATCGCTTCTTATAAGATGCAAGACTTCTTCAAGGTGGAAGATAAGAAATAATGAGCTTCTTCAAATATCTTCACGCCTTGACACTGGTTCGCAAAAGCTTGGTGAGAACTTGAGATTGTTTAAGAGCTTTCGCTTGATAGTATTTTCGAGTGAAAAGAACCAGCACCTTCTTAGTTGATGAAGGTGGGTTTATATAGGTGAGGGAAATTTCATCCGTTGGAGGGAGATAAAATTTCAAACCTATTATCCAGTGGGTAAGGACCGGGGAGCTTGCTGCATTAAATGCTCCATTAATGTGGTTTGTACCATGTATCCGTTGAGGGCATGGATAGCCTTAGGATTTTGTCCTTTAGCTTCAGAAGGATGGTACAACTTCATTTAATGCTCTTTGGTATGTGTGTCCCACATGTTGAGGTCCTTTTGTTCCTAGGATAGTTAGTCAACTCAGACAGTAGTGACATTCTTCTTGTTATTGAAGAGAATGAATGTCTTTCGTTGGTTGATAACCTTTGATGATCTTTCGTTGTTGACGCTTCAGTCTTCGTGCTTTGTGTCTCTTTTCGTCTTGATAGCCCTAACAAAAGAACATAACTCGTTTTCGTGTGTTTGTCTAGCTTAACACGAATTACAGTGTGAGTTATGGCAACTTTCGTCTAGAACGAAAGCAGCGATTAAAAATAACGGATGTTAGGGGTCTACATTCTAGATTACATTAGTATCATAAAAATCCTAATACAAGTGTTCCTAACATAGCCAATCTTCTCACTAAGCCACTAGGTCGTTGCCTCTTTCTTCAGCTTCGGTCCAAGATTGGAGTCTCCGACGGATCCTCCATCTTGCGGGGGCGTGTTAAGCCAATATGTGGCTAGAATATCTTTAGTTATTACTTGTTCTATTTGTGCTCCTGTAGACTAGTTATTTGGTTGTAACTTCCTACTATCTACATTCCTCCATGTACTATATATAGGTTATGTTTTACATCAATAAACACTTAGTTAATTCCTTCACAAACATTAGATGATTAAGTTAAGTCAAATTTTGGCCTTTACAGGTGCCGTATTAAACTTAATATATATAACCAATATAAAGTTGGGAATGCTAAATTTCTTATCTATACAAATATTAATATAAGGGAAAATGGCACTTTTTCCCCCTATGTTATATACTTATAGCATTTTTTCCCCCTCAATTATTTAAGTGGCTCTTTTTCCCCCTGAAATGTTAAATGGACATATTTACCCTTAAAATAAATATTTCATTTATTTTTATTCTCCAATAAATTATTACTATAATTTGGTTCAAACCAGATACTATAGTAACCAAACCAAAATATTCCAATTACAATTTATAATCAAAACGCGATATTTAGAGTTTATTAAAATCGCGAACTGGAATGGCCGGTTCATGTTCCGAACTGAAAAAATAAAATACATTTATTGTTGAATTTAAACTATTTTAAAATAAAAAATAAAATTTTAAAATATAGACAGTTCAAAATCGCGAACGGGATCCGGAACCGCCGGTTCATGATCCAATTTTTTTTTATTCTTAAATTTAATAAATTGAAATCCAAATATTGGGTTCTAGATCTGAATCATAACTGAAAACTTGTAATTCGATTGCTATAGTGTCTGGTTCAGTTCGAACCGAACCGTGGTAATAGCTACATATACGCAATAATTTGTTGGAGAAGTAAAATAAATAAAATGTTTACTTTAAGGGTAGAAATGTCAATTTAATATATTAGGGGGGAAAACCACCACTTTTAAAATAATTGAGGGGGCTAATGTGCTTATATAAATAATTGAGGGGGAAAAAGTGCTATAAGTATATAACATAGGGGGAAAAAGTGCCATTTTCCCTTAATATAATCCAAATCTAAATAACATTATTTCTAATAGTAATACCATTGTTAGACTTAACTAGTATTTTCACCCGTGCGATGCACGAAATGAAATTGTTGTAATATATTAAAAATATTTAAATTGATATATAATTATTTAAGAGTTAATTTCACCAGAGTCGCTTATCTTTCCTGACAATTCCAAATTTAATCCTAGACTATAGTTATTAATTATTACGATTTATTCTATGTTTTAATTCTTACGTTAATATTCTTACTATTATTATTAACACGTAATTACTTTTAGATATTATTATTACCACTTATATTATTATTATTATTATTATTATTATTATTATTATTATTATTATTATTATTAGTTTCTTTTCAAGTATTGTTAGTATATAATGGCCGTGAGGCACAATAATAATATAGCCATAATTAAATATTATTATATTGTATTCTGTGAGTCACAATAATAATATAACAATAATTAAATATTCTTCAATTATATATTCTTCTAAGATTTCTATTACCATCATTAATTATTCCCCAATTTACCATAATTAAATAAGGGAAAAGGATTAAATAGGCCCTCGAACTTTGGCTTAAAAGTCAATTAGACCCCTAAACTTTTTAAAGGTGCATTTACACCCATCAAACATTCATTTAGGTGCAATGAAGCCCAAAAATAAATTAATGACCTGCTATCACAGGTCATTAGGGTTCAGGCCACCTTCTGACGAATTTTCCAACAAAAAAAAAAAAAAAAAAAAAAAAAAAAAAAAAAGAGAAAAAAGTGACCGGCGAAATTTCAGACAAAAAAGTGCCGGCTACCGACGAAATTTCCGATCACTTTTTTTACCGAAAATTTTGCCGGTCACTTTTTTTGGTCAGCAAAATCACCGGAATGCGGACTGAACCTTAATGACCTGTGATAGCATGTCATTAATTTGTTTTTGGGCTTCATTGCACCTATATGAATTGTTGGTGGGTATAATTGCACCTTTAAAAAGTTTAAGGGCCTAATTGACTTTTAAACCAACGTTCGAAAGTCTATTTGACCATTTTCCCATTAAATAATTTGACCAATTATAAAGAGAGATTATTAAATAATATACGGGACAATTTTTTAAGTTAAAATTTTAAAAATTCAATAATAAAACATAAGGTTCTCATAGTTTTTTCTTAGAAACTATTTAATAAAGCATTTTTTTTAGAAATTGGTGGGTCAAACCGCCTACGGCTGTTTGCAGTGGATAGATCTCGAAAAAATACGCGATTTCAACAAAACATTTGTCCAAAACGGACAACCGAGTCAAAAGTTATGCCTTGCTGAACTTTTGACACTTTACAACTTAAAAAAATAATAATAATAAAATAAAAAAAAATTAAACGCCGGTTCAGCCGGCGAGGCGGCCGCGGAGGAGGCCGATTCCGGCCTTCCTCGCTGCGGCCAGCGACGCGATTTTTGCAACATTAATATATAGTATAGATATAGATTAGAATAGGAATAGTATTACACAATTTTATAATAGGAATAAGGGTCAAATAGGCCACTGAATTTTAACCAAGAATTATTGTACGAATAGGAAAGAAGAAATCAATATATTTTATTAGGAAGAGAGATCTTTTAGGAATTGGGCGAGAATTTAAAATTTCATAATTTTTTTTTTATATATAGTATAGATTGTATCACACTATTCTATAATATTAGAATATAATTTTAACGCAGAATTATTGTACGAATGGAAAAGTAGAAATCAATATATTTTATTAGGAAGAGAGATTTTTTAGGAATTGGGCGGAAAGTTAAAATTTCAGGATTTTGTTTTTATATATAGTATAGATATAGATTGTATTACACTATTTTATAATATATTAGAATAGAATTTTAACGCAGAATTATAATACGAATGGGAAAGTAGTTAACAATATATTTTATTAGGAAGAGAGATTTTTTAGGAATTGGGCGGGAAGTTAAAATTTCAGGATTTTGTTTTTATATATAGTATTGATGAATTTATGGATACAAAATTAATTTTTAACTATATAAATTGTATCTCGTTATCTCAATTATATTGGAAAAAAGTTTTGATTCTCACTACTCCATTTATGCCTAACACTCAACTTAGCAGTGATAATTAAGTGAAATGTGGCCATCAATTAATCTAGCTAACTCCTTCATTAAGGAAATAAAGAAGAAATTAGAAAGGCAATTAAGTAGCTAGATAGGTATCCAGCTGAGCCACCATGTATGCCCTATTCGCCTTTCACTCCTTTGAAAGTGAATTCTGACTGATTTGGAATGTCTTTAATGCCCATTGCTAACCTTTAGTCAATTGCAATCACCTCAAAATGCAATTCTCTCTCTCTCTCATCTCAAAATGAAAAATTACTTTAAATTGACTTTAATTTAAATATGAGATCTTGATTAATATCATATTTTCCCAACTTCTAAACCAACTTAGATCAAGTCATTTAATATGTGCATCCCAATAAATTCCTTTTTCATTACATATCTGCTTAATTAGCTGGCAAATCCTCTATTAATTTGCAAGATACAAAATGTTTTAGATATAAATTTATGATTTTTTAAAAGTGTTGATCAGTACATAGGCGTATTCCGTATTAGATACAATCATTCACGCCATATTTGATTTTATGCCAAAAAAATACTACATCTACTCTCATTTTTTACTCCTAACTTTTATCCCCACACAAAATCTTGATGTAGACACTTTTATTGGGACCCACATAAAAAAAGTAATCTATCAATATCCGCCATATTAGAGAATAAAATTTAAGGAGTATGATTTGGGAGTCTATGTAGTAGAACTCTAAAACTGTCGTAATGTCTTCAAAAAAAAAAAAAAAAAAAAAAAAAAAAAACTGTCGTAATAGTCATTTATTTTTCCAAGTTTAGTAATTATACTCCACTTAAAAACATATTTTCGTATAAGATTCTGTAAATATTTCATCCAAAAAAGGCGTTCTTTTACATTTTTGGTGGAAAAGCATGCGTTAAATCGTTATGTACATCATAACACATTTATTGTTTAGGTTGTGTGACATATCGTTAATGTTAATACAGTTATGTTTATATTATTATTGCAATCTGAATATTTTTGCAATAATATTGCAATCTGAGTGGTTTTGTAATTTCGTAAATTCAAACTACAACTAATTTTTTTTTTTTTTGAAAGCCAAACTACAATTAATTATGTTGATGAAGAGAATTTTTTTTTTTTTAAATTGTCCTTAATCAATCATCACTTTTTACATTTGAGCAGGTTCTCACATGAATCATTCTCTATATATAAAATAGAAAAAATGGTCAAATAAGCCATCAAACTTAACTAAAAATTCAATTAGGCCCCTTAAATTTTTAAAGTAACAATTAAACCCATCAATATTGTATTTTGGTGCAATGAAATCCAAAAATCGATTAGTGACCTGCTATCACAGGTCATTAGAGTTCCGGTGAACATTGCCGAAAATATCATCAGAATTGGCCAAAATATTGACCGGAACCCTGCAAGTGACATGTGATTCATTGCACTAAAATACAATTTTGATGAGTTTAATTGCTACTTTAAGAAGTTGAAGGGCCTAATTGACTTTTTAAATTAAGGTCGATGACTATTTAGGTAAAGTTCGATGACTTATTTAACCATTTTCCCTATAAAATAACATAAGTGTTGCAATAAATGTTTCTCACCCAAATTATCGGTAATACATTGTATTTCCCTAATAAATGTGATTATAAGGAAACTTGCAATTTTTATCCCCAAATTATTGAAAAATAGCACTTTTTGTACCTCAATTAATCATTTTATCACGTACTTTTTGTTCCTCATCAATTGTTTGCAAAGTAACTTTTTTATTCCAGAATTTAATTAAAATTGGGTTAATTAGCTGCTCTATAAAAATTTTAGGGACAAAAAAAATTACTTTACAAATAATTGAGATATAAAAAATATGATATACTTGAGTGAATAAAGTACAATTTATATATTAATTAATACCATTTTATATAATCTATTATAGATTTTTTTTTAAAGCTATATATATATAATTTTTTTTTTTTGAAAATCTAAAAGCTATAATTAATTTCATTCTTTATAGATTGTTATAGATTTTTGCGTGCATGGTGCGGGCAAAAATAAGAGGAGATCAGAAATTCAGAATAGAGGAATAAAAAATGATTATTTATGATTCCCCATTAACTCACCAAAATGTTTAAGTAACCTAGTACGTAGAAAGGCAACCATATATCAGAGAAACCATGAAAGCCTAGAAGCGATACAAACGTGAGTAGCAACCTCAATCAAATAGAATATCCTTATAAGAGAGCAAGCGAGCGAGAGAGCGAGAGAGCGAGAGAAACCTAGAGAGAGAGAGCGAGAGAAAGAGAGGGAATGAGAACTAAATCATCAACATCATCTGAAAAAGGTGCTGCCGGGGCTTCGCCACCGGCGAAGGCGAAGGGGAAGCGGACGCCGTGCTGCAGCAAGGTTGGGCTGAAGAGAGGGCCATGGACGCCGGCGGAAGACAAGCTGTTGACTGATTACATCAACAAGGAAGGCGAGGGGCAGTGGCGAACCCTACCCAAGATGGCCGGCCTCCTTCGCTGCGGCAAGAGCTGCCGCCTCCGCTGGATGAACTACCACCGCCCCACCGTCAAACGCGGCCACATCACCCCCGACGAAGAGGATCTCATTCTCCGCCTCCACCGCCTCCTAGACAACAGGTACATACCCACCCTCCCATCAAATTATTATAATCCAGCCCGCATACACAGCTCACCTACTCACAGATAGAAATAAAACTTATCATAAAAGATCAGTTGAGTCACCATAGTCTATCAGACATGGATCATTCCACCTTTAATTTTGTCACAAGATTATTATAATCTCACTTTGTTTTAGGGTTTGAGACTTTGATTCCTTTTGTTTTGTTATATCTGCACCCATGATATATATTCTCTCTGTTCTAAATTGGTTGTCTCATTTGCTATGGTATATATGAAGGTGGTCACTGATAGCAGGGAGGATTCCAGGCCGGACAGATAACGAGATAAAGAACTATTGGAACACTCATCTCACCAAGATGCTGATTAGCCAAGGAATTGACCCAAGAAACCAGGCAAATTATATTATGCACCGCGCATCTTTTTTTTTTTTAAATGAAAATAAAGAGTTGTTTGTTTCCGCCGTTTCGCACCCTTTTGCAAAAAGTAACTCTGTTATTCAGTGTCATTTTGTATACACTGCAGTTTCAGTTCAACACAACTACAGTTTCATTTCGATATAACTATAGTTTCATTCGATATTTATAGACTCAAATATGTGAAAATGTTATTTAATTTTATTTTATATACACTATAGTTTCATTAAAACACAACTACATGATCATTTTGATATAATTACAGCTTCATTGTACAATATACACTCAAATATGTGAAATGTTATTCAGTTTCATTTTATATACAATGCAGTTTCATTTCATTATAACTACAGTATCATTTTGATATAACTGCAGTGTCGGTTTAGATATACTGTAGTGTCAATTGGTGTTTAATACACCAAACAAGCGGACTCTGTTAACTCTAACGGCGGACCGTTTCTTTACTTAAATAAAACGACGTCGTTTTGACAGTGTCGGTTTAAACACACTGTAGTGTTTGCCGCGCGGTGCATAATCGATTATGCACTGCGGTGCATAATATAACGACCCAAAAAACCACAAGCCTCCACTCATAAACCCTACCAACAACCAGGCCTCCCTGGGCAAGTGCAGGCTAAGCCCTTGCCAAGGGCCCATCTCTAGTAAGGGCCCGTATAATATAATACATACTATGTATATATATTAAAAATTTAAAATTGTGTTTATCGATTTATGATTTTCTGAAGTCGAGGACTCGATGAGTGGAAGAGACAACCACAGTTTCGCACTCACGCCGCCCAACCAGGGCCCAGGAGTCACGTCTCAGCCAGCAACCATCCCTTCTTAACATCTAAAACTAAAGTAATTTATAAACCTACATATTACAATCCTACACGGGAAATCGGCAATCTGCTAACCTGGAACAGATAATCGCTGGGCCAATGTCGAGGCTTCGGTCGCTTCTCATAATCGCTAGGCCACCCAAAATCTGCAATTTGCAATGACCTAATTGCCGACCAACTGGAGTGACCAACACCGCTAATTAATTGTTCAAGGGTATTCTTTCTGTATGACTGTATTCAAAATTCATTATTCTATTATGTCTGACTCTCTGGACTCTGGTTTTTCTCATTCTCTGCAATTGTTCAAAATAGACTAAATATCCTCTAATTAGTAATCATCTAAATTCTCCGGATATTCTTTGCAAACTGCCGAATTGTATTTTAATTCCATCAATTAAACAAATAGGTATTCTAATTGTCTTTTAATTCTATTTAACCAGTTAACCTTAATAATTAGGAATTTATGTGTTTTTTAATTCTATTTGGGATTGGGATTTGGGATTCTGAACTAGTTAAACTTAAGAATTAGGAATTTTATTTGTCTTTTAATTCTATTTAGTATTCTTTGTGTAAAATGAAATTGTAAATTTAGTAATTTTATTATTTGAAGATTGATTTTTTTTTTTTGGTTTTAAATTTCTTTATTCGTTTATTCATGAAGGAATTGAAGGGATATTTTTGACTAGATCTATGAAATATACTGAATGTTCACAATTTATGTATTGAATATTCACAATTTTATATATTAAATATTCACAATTTACATACTAAATGTTTACAATTTTATATATTGAATGTTCACAATTTTATATAATAAATATTCACAATTTACATACTAAATGTACACAATTTAAATTGTGACATTCAGTATGTAAATTGTGAACATTCCCTGTATAAATTGTGTATTTTGACCCGAATCTACCTTACAAAGTAGACCTGAGTGTGGCATAATTGTCCCTATAGAGCCTTTTTTTTTTTTTTTTTAATTACCCCGGGCCTATAAAATGATAGGACCGGCCCTGCCAACAACCACCCCAAAAACCATACCTCTTCCTCCTCGGTTCCCATAATCAAACCCACACCCATTCACGTTGGTCTTTCCAACCAAGACAAGATAGTGAAGATCAATAGCAGTACTACTGTTAACGTTGTTGGAGGGACGACGACAAATCATCAGATTGATCAGCCCAACAGCGTGGGAGGGACGAAGAATCATCAGCCTACTGGAAATGGGGATGAGGAGTTTAACATGGATATCCGAGACGATAATGAGGATAATGTTGGGATGGATTTTTGCCCGGACGAGGATGCGTTTTCGTCGTTCTTCGTTTCTTTGATGAACGAGGATGTGTTCTTCGCTGCTGCCCAAAACAACCAACAATCTAATCATCACGACATTGCCCCCCTGCCCTCAACTTCTGAAAATAATAATAATCAGCCTCTGAATACTTTCCAACACATGAACTTCCCCTTCAGTACTGAAGGATGGGTTGATGTTGATGATGATGATGATTTTCTACCATGATTTGGATCCTCACCTACCTAAGGAGGGTGGAGCCGCGGCGGCCGGAGATAAGAAGAAGAAGAGGGTGAAGAATTCATGGGAGATGTACAAGATCTACATCTTCAAGGTGGTGAAGTAAGTTCATCAGGGATCTCTAGCAAGGTCATGGACATCATGAACAGCTTCATCAACGATATCTTTTAGAAGCTCACCCAAGAGGCAACTCGCTTGGCCCGCTACAATAAGAAGTCGACCATCACTTCCCGCGAGATTCAGACCGGCGTGAGATTGGTTCTTCTTGGCGAATTGGTAAAGAACGTTGTCTCTCTAAAAGCACTAAAGCAGTCACCATATATTTACAAGCTCTTATATGAAATTATTTAAATCTATGTTTCCTTTTGATATAATCTGAATTTGGGTTAATAGATGTAAAGTAACTTGAATTTGAGTTTAATTTCGGATTATACAATACTATTATCTACCTTCAACTAACAGTGAATCGATTAACATTCTCAAAAAAAAAAAAAAAAAAAAAAAAAAAATCTTGAATGTCTAGGATAAAATGAAAACAAAAACTTAAATTCAAAAAATATATATAATGCTTTAGAATATAATTAAGGATTTAATGAATCGTGAGCGGCGGAGAGACTTCTTTAACAACAATACTGTCTAAAAAATAAATTTAAAATAAAATAAAATAAAATCATACAATTAATTAATAAATTCAAAAAATAAAATAAAAAGATTCATACAATTAATTAATTATAATTACAATAATGATTATTCTAATTAAGAAATTAAAGAATTAAGGAATTAATTGTAATAATGGTTCAGACTTCATATTAATATACTAATAATTATTATTCTAATTATGCTAATAATTATACATTATATTATACAAATATTACTATTTTCCAAAATTAAGGAATTAATTAAATATATTTTAGTATAATTAAGGAATTGTTACTTTGCTAAAATTAAGGAATTAATTGTATTAAAGCTAATGATGGGAGGAAGATCCCCGGAGACCTCCCGGACACGATACAGGACGCCCCAAAGTGGCAACGACTCACCTCCTAGCAGCCAGCCCGCAAGCCGGCGCGTCCCTAGCTGAACAACCCCACAGGGTTCGGTTGGGTGACCAGGCCACACGGGCGGTGCGTCCTCGACAGCGTGCCTTTTCGGGACCCAACCGGGTGACCAGGCTTTGCGGATAGGGTGCCATTGACTAGGGGCAGGCACCCAGGAAGGCGCCCCCGCGCAGTCGGGACCATTCCTGACCGGGTGCACACCTAGAAACGCGTATCAGCGGATCCAGCAGAAGCAATCTTTGCCCGTTAGGCAATTTCCTTAGTTAATTCAGACAATAATGGAAGTTAGTTAGTGGTTGCATCAGTCCTTACGTCAGCCCTACCTCTTTGGCTCGGCTGAAACGCCAGCCTTACTTACCATGTATAAACCCCACATCTATGTATAAATATCCACTGGATCATCATGTAAGGGATCGGCATTTTTAGGGCAAAAACTCTATAGAAATAAGACTACATTATTCTCTCTCTCATTGAGATCTTGGTCCTTGTTTTCATCACCTCCAAAAATAACAATTATCCGGTAGTGTTTGCCTGTCGGGCAGCCATCGAGGCTGTGAAAAACCAACAATCATATTAGTATACTATAATTGTTATTCTAATTACGCTAATAATTATTTATAGAGCAAATACCAATTTTGGTCCTACGAGTATTAGTAAAATGACGGTTTTGGTTCACATGTTTAATTCCTACCAATTTTCATCCACCACTATTATTTTAGTACCAATTTTCATCAACAACTATTATTTTAGTACCAAAACTCATCATGTTGGTCACCCTTCCATTTAAGACGTGCCGAAATTGAAAAATTTTAAGGACATATTCGTCCTTTTCAACTTAAGATTCCAATTTGAGTATGAATAAATGGATTTAAGCTCTAAGATCGATCCCAATTCGCAGTTCTCCTCCTCATCTTACTTTAATTTGAGGAGAACTACGAATTGGGATAGATCTTAGGGCTTAAATCCCTTTATTCATGCTCAAATTGGGATCTTAATTTGAAAAGGACAAAAATACCCTTAATAAGTTCATATTTCAGCATATCTTAAACAAAGGAGTGACCGACATGATGAATTTTGATACTAAAATAATAGTCGTGGATGAAAATCGGTACTAAAACAATAGTCGTGGATGAAAATTGGTAGAAATTAAACATATGGACTAAAACTGTCATTTTGCTAATACACGTGGGACAAAAATTGGTATTTGCTATTATTTATATTACTATACAATTATTATTATTACTATTTTTTAAAATTAGGTAATTAATTGAATAAATTTAAGTAAAATTAAGGAATTATTATTTTGTTAATTAAGAAATAAGCTAATAATGATCAGATTAGTACACTAATAATTATTATTTTAACTAGTATTTTCACCTGTGCGATGCACGGAATGAAATTGTTGTAATATATTAAGAATATTTAAATCAATATATAATTATTTAAGAGTTAATTTCAACAGAGGTCGCTTATCTTTCCTGACAATTCCAAATTGAATCCTAAACTATAGTTATTAATTATTACGATTTATTCTATGTTATAATTCTTACGTTAATATTCTTACTATTATTATTAACACATAATTACTTTTAGATATTATTATTTCCACTTATATTATTATTATTATTATATTATTATTATTATTATTAGTTTCTTTTCAAAATTTGTTAGTATATAATGGCCGTGAGGCACAATAATAATATAACCATAATTAAATATTATTGTATTGTATTCCATGAGTCACAATAATAATATAACAATAATTAAATATTATTCAATTCGATATTCTTCTAGGCTTTCTATTACCTTCATTAATTATTCCCTAATTTACCATAATTAAATAATTTGACAAATTATAAAGAAAGATTATTAAATAATGCACGGGACAATTATTTAATTAAAAATTTTAAAAATTCATTAATAAAACATAAGGTTCTCATAGTTTTTTCAAAGAAACTATTTAATAAAGCATTTTTTAGAAATTGGTGGACCAAACCGCCTACGGCAGTTTGCGGTGTATAGATCTCGAAAAAATACGTGATTTCAAATTTTTTTTTATCTAAAACGGACAACCGAGTCAAAAGTTATGCCTTGCCGAACTTTTGACACTTTTCAACTTAAAAAAAAAAAAACAAAAGAAAAAAATTAATCGCCGGTTCAGCTGGCGAACCGGCCGCGGAGGAGGCCGATTCCGACTTTCCTCGCCGCAGCAAGCGGCGCGATTTTTGCAACACTGGTATATAGTATAGTATATATTAGAATAGGAATTGTAATACACTATTTTATTTATAATATTAGAATAGAATATTAACGCAGAATTATTGTACGAATGGGAAAGTAGAAATCAATATATTTTATTGGGAAGAGAGATTTTTTAGGAATTGGGCGGGAAAAAGTTAAAATTCCAGGATTTTGTTTTTATATATATTATAGATTATAGATTATAGATTATAGATTAGAATAGGAATTGTATTACACTATTTTATTTATAATATTAGAATAGAATTTTAACGCAGAATTATTGTACGAATGGAAAAGTAGAAATCAATATATTTTATTGGGAAGAGAGATTTTTTAGGAATTGGGCGGGAAAATTTAAAATTCTAGGATTTTGTTTTTATATATAGTATAGATTAGAATAGGAATTGTATTACACTATTTTATTTATAATAATAGAATAGAATTTTAATGCAGAATTATTGTACGAATGGGAAAGTAGAAATCAATATATTTTATTGGGAAGAGAGATTTTTTAGGAATTGGGCGGGAAAAGTTAAAATATCATGATTTTGTTTTTATATATAGTATAGATAGATAGTATAGATTAGAATAGGAATTGTATTACACTATTTTATTTATAATAATATAATAGAATTTTAACGCAGAATTATTGTACGAATGGGAAAGTAGAAATCAATATATTTTATTGGGAAGAGAGATTTTGTAGGAATTGGGCGGGAAAAGTTAAAATTCCAGGATTTTGTTTTTATATATAGTATAGATTAGAATAGGAATTGTATTACACTATTTTATTTATAATAATAGAATAGAATTTTAACGCAGAATTATTGTACGAATGGGAAAGTAGAAATCAATATATTTTATTGGGAAGAGAGATTTTTTAGGAATTGGGCGGGAAAAGTTAAAATATCATGATTTTGTTTTTATATATAGTATAGATAGATAGTATAGATTAGAATAGGAATTGTATTACACTATTTTATTTATAATAATATAATAGAATTTTAACGCAGAATTATTGTACGAATGGGAAAGTAGAAATCAATATATTTTATTGGGAAGAGAGATTTTGTAGGAATTGGGCGGGAAAAGTTAAAATTCCAGGATTTTGTTTTTATATATAGTATAGATTAGAATAGGAATTGTATTACACTATTTTATTTATAATAATAGAATAGAATTTTAACGCAGAATTATTGTACGAATGGGAAAGTAGAAATCAATATATTTTATTGGGAAGAGAGATTTTTTAGGAATTGGGCGGGAAAAGTTAAAATTTCAGGATTTTGTTTTTTTATATAGTATAAATTAGAATAGGAATTGTATTACACTATTTTATTTATAATAATAGAATAGAATTTTAACGCAGAATTATTATACGAATGAGAAAGTAGAAATCAATATATTTTATTGGGAAGAGAGATTTTTTAGGAATTGGGCGGGAAAAGTTAAAATTCCAGGATTTTGTTTTTATATATAGTATAGAGTATAGATTATGCTAATAATAATTCATATTATTATACACTAGTATTTGCTCCCGTGCGATGCACGGAATGGTTTATTAAAATATTTTAAGAATATTTGGATTGATATATAATTATATAAATTATTATATCGAATATTATATAATGCAATTGATGAATTGAGTTGGATCGATTGTATTTTTTAATGTTATCATTGCTTGAATTCGATCAAAAATATTTGCCAAAAATTAATAGTCAATGTGTAGATGTACCAGTCGTTATATTATAGACCGCCGAGCACATGCACCGCGGTAAAAAAATGGCGCCGTTTCTTTAAGTAAAGAAACGGTCTGCCGTTAGAGTTAACGGAGTCCGCTTGTTTGGTGTATTAAACACCAACTGACACTACAGTATATCTAAACCGACACTGCAATTATATCAAAATGATACTGTAGTTATAGTGAAATGAAACTGCAGTGTATATAAAATGAAACTAAATAACATTTCACATATTTGAGTGTATATTGTACAATGAAGCTGTAATTATATCAAAATAATCATGCAGTTGTGTTTTAATGAAACAATAGTTATATAAAATAAAATTAAATAACATTTTCACATATTTGAGCCTATAAATATTGAATGAAACTATAGTTATATCGAAATGAAACTGTAGTTGTGTTGAACTGAAACTGCAGTGTATACAAAATGACACTGAATAACAGAGTTACTTTTTGCCAAAGGGTGCGAAACGGCGGAAACAAACACTGTTTATTTTCATTATAAAAAAAAAGACGCGCGGTGCATAATCGATTATGCACCGCGGTGCATGATATAATTTGCCTAGATGTACGCATGCTGAAACTTTAGATATTTTAAATATCAGTATTCAGTGAATTATATATGGGGAACATATTTAATTTTGAGTGAATTATTAATATTCATTACCTTTTCCAATTGGTCTAATTTGTTTTCCATCTTTAAGCAAAATCTTCCTTACACATTCTATACATAATTTTACATATTTATATATGCATATTGTAATGAGGTCCCATAATTTTGAATAAAGATGTGCTACAAAATCAGTCATAATTAAATTCTTTTGAATCATTCATATGTATTGCAAGAACATTTCCATCTTTAGTTACACAATTTTCCTTATAAATTGTGGAAACTAAACGATTCTATTCAATTTTCAATTTGCAAATATATATCTTTACACAACTATATTTCCAGTAACATATATATACATATTTTTTAAATATTTCTAGTAACTTTACATTTTATAAAATATATAACCGATATTAATATTTTTTCCATCTCAGCTAAACCTTTTTTTTTTTTTTTTTTTTTGACATACTCAGCTAAATCTTATAATTACACAATCCATATATTCTTAGTATAAAATAACATTTGGTGTAAAAAATATTAATTTCCATATTGAATAATATTCTTTCCATTAGAGCTAAACCTTATATTTCCATCTTGAATTGCAAAACATTTTCCATCTTTAATTACAAAATTTTCATTATAAATTATGGATACTAAATGATTCTATTCCATTTTTAATTTTTAAATATATATCTTTACATAACTATATTTCAGTAACATATATATACATGTTTTTTTTTTGTTTTTTTTTTTATATTGAGATTATTATATAACCAAGATTATTATTCTTTCTATATACTGAGTCAGTTTGGAAGTATTTTTCATTTTCAATCGATTATTAATAGTCATTTTCTATTTCAATTGGCCTAAATTTCGTGTAATTTTTATTACCAGTCAATTATTCTTTTTAATACATATTAATTAATTATTTAATTATTAATAACAGTTTTTTTTATATTTCCAATAACTTTACATTTTATAAAATATATAACTGAGATTAATATTTCTTTCCACCTCGGTTAAACGTTGAGATGCAAATTTCATTTTACATTTTTATTAATACATTTTATTCCAGTAATTTTTATATTTTTAGTAATTTATTAATATTCAAGTATTAATATTCATTTTCTTTTCCAATTGGCCTAATTTCCATAAAAAATTTATATTTCCAGTAATTGATTAATATTCAAGTATTATTCATTTCATTTTTATTTTTTATTCAAGTATTAATATTCATTTCATTTGGTGTATTTGAATCAATTTCAAAGTATTTTTATTTTTCAGTCAATTATTAATAGTCATTTCCTATTTTAATTGGCCTAAATTTTGTGCCCTTTTTATTCTCAGTTAATAATTATTTTTGTAATATTCTTTTAAATACTAATTTCACCTATGAACATGCAGGTGTGGATAAACGAATAAAACAAATGAATATTCAAAGGAATGTAAATCCATTAAATCGTTCAATTTAAACAAAAGACATAAATTTAAAATTTCAAATTTTAAATATAAAATCTATATGCTTATTCGTGTAGTTTACTAAATATGTTTATTACCAATGAATTATATTACCAATTATATTATAAAATATCATACATATTATTACCAATTATTCTATTATGTTATTACCTAATTAATATATTTTGTACATGGTATTACTAATAGAATATTTAATTAATTGACTACAAAAGTTTGAGCGGAAAAATGAAATAGGAGGATTTTGTTATATATATATATATATATATATATATATATATATATATATATATATATATATATATATATATATATATATATATTAGGTAATATTTTTATAATTAAGGTATAATATTATTAAATAAAAATTATTTAAAATATATAGATCCACATTAAGAAAAATCTTATTAATTTTGGATATTCAAACTTTATATTTATATTAAAGGTGAAATTATAAATAATTAAGTTTCAATAAGTTTACTTATTTCCTAAGTTATATATGGTTAGTAATGAATATTTTCTATATTAGATTATGGTTATATATGGTTTACCCGTATTAACCATCACTATATTAGTTTCAATAATGGATTCGTTTGAGAGCATTTTGAAGTCCTCGAACTTCTTCATAGCAATAGTGAGCTTGTTATCTTTTTCTTGTTCATCTCCTTCTCCGATCTTGATGAGAGTATCCCAAATTTCTTTTGCACTAGTACATTTTCGCACTTTTGGGAATATTGTATCATCAATGGCTTTGAACAGAATATCTTTGGCAATGTTGTCAAGATTGTTCCTTTTTCTATCATCCGATGTCCATTCCGGTTTTGGCTTTGATACGAATTGTTGAGCATCCGGTGATAGAAGAAAAGCCGTATTTACTTTCAATATTTCGATCGGGCCAGTGGAAATAACTTCCCACATTTCATCGTGTAAAGCTGATAGATGAACCTGCATACGAACTTTCCAATCATCAAATTTATCAAGCGAGAATAATAGATTTTGAGCTAAATCTTTATTCATCTTCTCGGAGGGTGCGAGAGATAAATAATCCAATTACACACACTGGGTAAAATGGATCTGCCTAGCAGTCAGAAACAGGTTGACCCAAGGAGACAACTTGCTTTGAAACAAATTTGACTCAAATAGGCTACAGGCTCTGATACCAATTGTTGGTCCCAAAAGAGGTAAGGTGAAAGTCTAGAGGGTGGGGGGGGGGGGGGGTGGATAGATTTTCAAACTTTTTAGCACAGTACCACAATTGCTAAGCCAGAGATAAACCAAAAACTCTTAACTAAATTGTTAGAGTATGGTGCACAGCGGAAATTAATAAACGATACGGTGTGTGTGTAGATTGTGTCAAGATTATTCTCATGAGAAGCAAGCAAGAGCAGTAAGTAAAGAAAGCAGTAAAGAACACAAGGCAATTTATAGTGGTTCGCGAGGTGGTGTAATCCTCCTACTCCACTTGCTCTTATCTCCAAGAGCAATTCACTTTATCCACCACTTCTTGGTTCCAAGATACAATGAATTCCGTGATTTAGTGCTTTGATCACCAAGCCCACACTAATCACGCCCAATGTCACCAACACTGCTGCTTCGAGTTTCACGTCGCCGCGTTACTTTCCCAGGATATCACCACTCCGCGTTACTTTCCCCCCGTCTTCTACGATCCGGTAGAAACGTATCCCGTGATCTAGTGCTTTGATCACAAAGCCCGCACTAATCACGCTCAATGTCTTCCGACACTACTGCTTCGGATCTCACAACTCCGTGTGACAATCCAGGATTTCACAACTCCGTGTTACTTTCCTCATTTCCCTTGTTTTGCTCAAAAACAAGTTTTTACCTTGCTTCCAACTTTGAGACTCTGTAGATGATCTTCGATGATGCTCTTAGTCTCTTGTAGTTGATTAAGATTCTAACACTCTTGGATATTTCTTTTGTAAGCTCTGTATCACTCTGAGTGTTTATCTCACAAAGAATATATCAATTTAAGCTCATGAGATGGAAAGCTTTCTTTGAATTTTGTATGCTCTGTTTAGCTCTGTTCTTTTCGCTTCTTGCTTATTTTTTGCTTCTTTCACCCCTGCTTTCCAAAGCTTCAATCTTCATCCTTTTATAGCTGGTAATGAGAATCCGTCCGTTGGAAAGAAACGTTCTCATTTTTGAATTTCATCTAGCTGTATAGCCTTTTTAGTGGATAAGATAACGTTGCAGATATGTCAGAGATTCTCTGCAAGTTGAGCTCGCAAAAATGGCGTCCCATAAATCTTCATCTGGTGTAGATCACGCCTCTTGGGATTTTTATCTTCAAAATATAATCTCCAATTTAATCCCTTACTAGTTTAGACTAGTATTTTTGCTTCTGCAACTTCTTCTTGTATTTTCCTCTGTACTTCACGTCTGGGTTTGTATACTGTTTCCAGACTTCATCTTCTTAATTGACTTGGGAAATCTCTTCCCATGTAATCTTCATCCCTTACTATATTTGGAAGTGAAATCTCATCCCTTCCTTGATTTGGCAATTGAAATTTCATCCCTTACTTGATTTGGAATTGTAACTTCATCCCTTGAATTGAAGCCCTTTGCAAATCTCATCCCATCAAATTGAAACTTCTGCCCCAAGGGTGAGATGTGTGAACTTCATCCCTTCAAATTGCATCCCTATATCAATTTTAAGAAACTTCATCCCTTGAATTGAAGCCCTTTGCAAATCTCATCCCATCAAATTGAAACTTCTGCCCCAAGGGTGAGATGTGTGAACTTCATCCCTTCAAATTGCATCCCTATATCAATTTTAAGAAACTTCATCCCATAGTCAACTTGGTGAAACTTCATCACATAGTCAACTTGGTAATCTCATCCCATTTGACTTTGCAAATTGCTTTCCTTCGGCCAAACTATCGCCCATACTTCATCTGATGGAATTAAACTTGGCTTCTTCAAATTTGTGACCTTGCATATAATATTTCAAGCTTCATCCAACTCGTCCTTACAACCTATTGGTTATCATCTTGTTTCACTTGGTGTACTTCTTTCTTTCTATAGATGCTTGATCTTCAAGATAGCTTCATGCAAACTTCAAGTCACGTTCTTTCTTCTTCGGGATTTCTTGAGGGATTTCTTCTTGATTTCTTGAGAGATTTCTTCTTGAATATTTTTGAGAGATTTCTTCTTTGGATGATAGTCTTCATAACTTCTTCATACGCATACATCTTCCTCTTTTGTTTGCCATTTTCACTAGGCAAATTCTTGATTTTTGGCTTTATCTCTTCTTCATCCATTTCCTCAACTAATGAATTTATTTTTCCCTTTCTTGGTCTATGACTCGACTAGTCTAACCAAAATAAAATTGGGGATATACGATTTACAATATGACATATCAAAATCTATTACAATTTATTCCTAACAATGCCATACGATATCTTACATAAGACAAATTGATATAAAATTTAATCTAGAATTATGGCAAGAATAGGAAAGTAGGAAAGAATATATTGTATTAGGAATTGTATTACCATATTTTAATGTACAATTGTTGTACACAGAAAATTTTTATTTTTATTAATAATATATAAAAATTCAATTTCATTAGATTTTAAATAAATGTTACCATAATTACATGTGGTAACTTGTCATGTATAAGATAATCTATTCTATTAATAAAAAATAAAATCCTCCATGCATAACAAAGGGAACAATAAAAAACATCATCAGATACTTAGTACTTAAAACATAACCCACAATATATTTTTAAAAAATATTGAATGGAACAAATAACCATACTCTAATATATATATATATATATATATATATATATATATATATATATATATATATATATATATATATATATATATATATATATATATAAAAGAACATTCGTTTTTATAAGAATTTAATTACAGGAAATCAAGTTTAAGTCAATAAAGGCAAAAAACAAAAAAAAAAAAAAAAAAAAAAAA
>NW_017619742.1:3985000-3990000 GCF_001879475.1 Ipomoea nil
ATGACGAGAACAATTTTGGTCCTCCGTCTACATTTCTGTTAGATGGTTGTTTGAGATGAGGGTATTTGCATCATTTCATATTCTCTTTATTCCATCTTTAATTTGCGTTATTCCATCTTCTCCAACGCCGATGAAGTCGAGCCTCTCTCATCCATAGCAGTTGATGTTCCCTGTAATAAATTTATCGGCATTGACACAAAAAATTTAAGCGAGATAACTCGTCAACTGAAAATTAGTAAATACACAAGTATACCTCCATTGTTGGTGAGAAGGATAAAGGCCTCAAAAGTCAAAACTGCATCAGGGAAATGAAAAATACTAAATATTAGCCACTAAAAGATTCATTACATAGAAACACAACAAATTCACCAAATACGGAAATTGAGCAAGGCAAGATATTAATTATCATACGAAAAGAATTTTTGATTTAATTATATTCTGCAAGAGTGTAAAATGATCTTTCGGGTATTACTTCCTCAGATTTATTAAAATTTGGGTTTGAATATGTAAGTTTGATATTTATTTTACTTCATAAGCTTCTGGATTTACAAGGTGAAAACTAGATGTTTATCAATATTGTAGTTCTTGTTCTGTTTTGATTGATTTGATTGTGATCTTTACTATTCATCTTGACAAGATTTAATGGTTTAATTAGCAAGCTGATTGAAGTTTTTTTCTTCACAGATTTTGTTGGTTACACTCCCTTTTGCGATCAATGGACTCGTTTCGATCGAAGAAACGTACCTGAAGTGAAGTAGTATTCACCCATTTTTGAGCGAGTGAAAAAGGGTTATTCTGCAAGTACAAATGCAAGCCTCCTAGGGACCTCAATCGTCGTCTAGCAGTGTACAGAGGTTTTACCCTCAGCCTCAGCAGCAAGTTGAGCAGTACTATGCCGCTTTCCATGTTTTGAACAACGATGTTTCGAATGAGAGTGGTAGTGTAGGGGAACAAAGTTTTTTCCAGGCCCAAAACGAGCAGTTCTTCACTTTGGATTCAGCTCCCGCTGCGATTGATTCTGTGTATTATGATTCGCCCCCCGCTGCCAGTGTTTCCTCCAATCGGAGGCTCGGAGCGCGTTTACTCCCCAATGCTCTCAGTCGTATATGTCGGATAATACTACTTGTTGTTCGCCTTTAAGCGGGTGTTCTGGCGTTGTTGATGGGAATGAACTGAGGCACGTGTTGCGAGAATTGGAGAATAAATTGCTCGGTCCCGAATCCGAAATTGACGATAACTATAGTTGCTCGTTTAGTGATGCGGTCCCCAAGTCGAGAATGCTGGAGATAGCCCCGAGTGAAGATGTAGTTGTTGGCAGGGGAGGAGGTGGTCTCGGCAGAGTGAAGTAGGAGGTGGTGGTGGTCCGACAAATCTTCTACGACGAAGGAGGGGAAAATGTCGGCGTTGGAGAAGATGGAATAACGCAAATTAAAGATGGAATAAAGAGAAGATGAAATGACGCAAATACCCTCATCTCAAACAGCTATCTAACAGAAATGTAGACGGAGGATCAAAATTGTCCTCGTCATAATAAGTGTGTCTATAAATTGTCTAAATTTTTTATAAAGGACTAAAATTGTCCGTGTCACTATAAGTCTAGGACCAAAAATGTCTTTTACTCTTTAAATAATTATATATGGATCCAAATATTTCTAATATATTATAACAAATCCCTTCCGTGCATTGCACGGGCGGAAATACTAATTATTTTAAAAATGTCTTCTAACTATACATCTAGGAAGGCAGTTGGGAGAAGGAAGGCATTTTCATCTAGTGTTGTACCATTCTCATTCTCATAGAGAGTGTTTGACCCCGGCCCACCCATTCTCATAGAGCATATTTTATGACCTTGGGTTCTTTTGGAAGGTACCCATATTCTGTTGGCCATTTGTAGTAGATCTATTTTACCATTTTTTTTTAATTTTCAGAAGATGTTTACTACTTCTTCTTTTGGCTTCTTTGGTTATTAGACTGTGTTTTCTTACCTTGATTGGGGGCATAAGTTGTATTCTTGTAACCTAAGCCGCGACAAGTGTCTTGGCCAATTCTATGTTCATCTTGGATTGTTACATATTGTTGGTCTCGGTAGGGTCGAAAGAGAGTCTAGAGGGGGGAGGGGGTGAATAGACTCTAATCAATTTTTCAAAGCAACTCCTTTCGGAGTTATGCACAGCGGAAATAATGTTTCGTCTTAGATACTCTTTACACACTTTCGTTGTAAAGATTTAGCGTTTGGTCGATATGATATGCAATGCACGAATGTAATAAAGCAGAATGTAAAGAGATATGGAGAGAGAGATTTTTATAGTGGTTCGGCTGTTAACGAAGCCTACTCCACTCTTCTTTCACAACTCGTGAAAGGGTTTGCACTATCACTCCTAGTACAAACTACTTCAAGCTGGCTTCCTTGATCACTAAGCCGGACAGTCACTTGACAGGTTTTTCAACTCCTCGAGTTTACTCCGCCTCTATCAACTTCTTCCTAAGTTGAGATGTTGGAAAGATAATCTGATGTGTCTCCAATAGGTTGAAACCTTGTCTTGATAACTGGATGGATCTTCTCTTGAAAATATGCAAGACTTCTTCAATTGTGAAGTATGGAAATGGATGAGCCTTTTGAAAAACTTCACAAGATCACTGGTTATGAAAAACTTTAAGAGATGGAACTGTTTGAAGAGCTTTTCTTTAGATAACAAGAGTGAAATAACCAGCACCTTCTTCAATGGTGAAGAGACGTATTTATAGGTGGAAAAATCCATCCGTTGGAGGGAGATGGAAATTTCAAACCTAATAACCATTGAGTATTAACCAGTGGGCATTGAGCATTTAATGCACTTGTACTGTATAGCCGTTGGAGCCAAAAGCATTATGGCTTTTGTCCTTGTTCTCTGACAATATGATACAAGTCTTTTAATACTCCTTGTCTTTTGTGAAGATCATTCCTAGGACACTTTTTGTCCGAATGATTTGCCCATCTGAGTCATAGACAACATTCTGATCTCATTGCTTCACTTAAATGAATGTTGTCTTTTACAAGTCTGTCTATGACTTGTTCACTCAGAGACGTTGGTCGAAATATTGACTTTATCTTTCATCCTTTCTCTTTGACAAGAGGTCCTTTTTTGTCAAAAGAAGTCTATCCGAGACTTGCTCAATCCATCTTTAGCTTAGAAGTATCTTTCGATCATCTTGTCGACTTCAAATTTTCATGTAGACCTGTTATGCTACTCTCGAGTAAGATTCGTACACCTCATGGTGTGAATCAGACGTTGAGTTACAGTAACTTTTGTTTGTTACACGAGACTTAGTTATGAAAGGAAAAATGGGGGTCTACAATCCTAGACAGTTTGATATCATCAAAATCTAATTACACTTGTTCCTAACACATATGTATACTCCACAACTGACAACATCTAGCGGTTCAGGATTCGATTCCCTTACAAATACCGATCTTATGTTTTGTGGTGCCTTAGAAGATGAATGATGAAAACCCAAAACTAGTTCTATCCCCAATAATGTTATTATTATTATTATTTTTTTAAAAAATATTATTAGAAGTAATGTCTCTATTGATTTGGAGCTGATGACATATGTGCCAATAAGTTCTCAAAACTTTTCTTCTCTGATGACATGTTTTGTTTACGGGAAAATATTTTTGGGATAATTTTTTTTCTTCAAATTAGAGGATTTTTTTTTTTCCTTGTTTGGTTGATAAATAAATTTCCGTCTTCAAATTAGAGGATTTTTTTTTTTGAAAGGAAAATTAGAGGAATTTATTCCAATGAAAAATAAATTCTTCAAATTTGAGGAAAATGAATTGCTTGCTCTCCTTTGGTATTTTATTTTCCACACCTTTTGGGGGATAATTAAACATGAATTCTTAAATGCTTATTATCACCTCACATACTTTATTATGCAAGGACATTTGAGTCTTTATACTAATTAATCCCAATAAATTATTTCTCGACAACCAAACAATGAAATCAATATTCCAAATAATTTCTTTTCCATAGAATTTAAATTCAATTCCTTATCAATTCTTTTCAACGAACCAAACAGGCTATACATTCTCTTATTGGGCACTCTTATTTAAGCCTTGAGATTGTTCAATTTTTTAGTAAGAGTATTGAGCTTTTTAAGTTCCTTAGTTATATGAGAGAAGTTGGTAACTCCTGGCTTTGAGAGATTTGTGCTCCTTTGGATTATTAATCTAAGGAATAAGGTCCACACTGGCCATTGAACGTAACGTGAAAGTTCAATTAGGTCACTGAACGAAAAAAAAGAAAAAGAAAAAGTGCAATTAGGCCACTAAACGAAAACAAAAAGTGCAATTGGGCTATTGAACACTCCAAAAATATACAATTTCACATGATAGCAGGTTACCATCAATTCCAACAAGTTGCCTGCTTATATTTTTTAATTTTAATTTTAATTTTATTTTAAAGTTTATTATTAAAAATTATTTAAAATGTCAACTCACCTTCCACGTAAGCGCAACCTGTTAAATTTTATGGTAACCTGCTATCAGGTGAAATTGCATACATTTAAAGTGTTCAATGGATTAATTGCACTTTGTTTTCATTCAGTGGCCTAATTGCACTTTTAGGTTACGTTCAGTGGCCAATTTGAACTTTATTCCTTAATCTAATTTGCTCAACATTGCTAAGAATATAATGTATCACGATAATTTCTATAAGAAGCATATGCTAAATTGTAACTGGATGGAAGAAGTAAAAGCTACATCTTCTTCTTGCTCATTTGCAATAACACATTTGGAGTTAATTTCCTATGTCCGATTGAGTTGGTTGTCTTTGAATTTGCCGATGAGCTTGAAGAGTCATTTTTAGTTTTGGCAAGTAGTAACGGAAAAGCTTATGCGATTGACAAAGAGAGAAGAAAGAACACGGATATTTTCATTGAATAAAACTGAAACTTGAACTAACTCCAAATACACACTGGTTTATATATGCAAGATACATACTGGACAAAAGATCAAGAAC